>NC_060915.1:1942690-2069748 GCF_021234035.1 Daphnia pulicaria
AACCGACGCTGTGGACTCATCCAATGGTAATCGTCGAAGAGCCGAACGGAAAATTGCGGTTCTGTGCTGACCTGACGAAACTCAACCAGTACGTGAAACGCCCTTATTACCCGTTAGTTTCTCCAAAAGACGCTGTATCAAGCATCGCCAGCGGCGCAAAAGTTTTCAGCACGTTTTACGCCCGACATGGATATTGGCAGATTCCGCTGGATGAAGAGAGCCAACTCCTGACCACCTTTATCACCCCGTGGGGGCGATACAAATTCTTACGTGGACCAATGGGCCTCTCATCAACAGGCGACGAGTTCTGCCGTAGGATGGCAGCAGCACTAGGTCATTTGCCAAATCTTCATTGCGTCGTCGATGATTTGTTAGCCGCCCATGCTGATCTACCGACTCACTACAATGCTGTCCGGGAGATTCTGACCGCATGCCGAGAAAATAAAATCACCCTCGGCGCGGCCAAGTTCAAGTTCGCGGCCAACTCGGTACCTTTCGCCGGGTATGTTGTAGGCAGTGACGGCATTGCTGCTGACCCAGAAAAGCTATCGGCGATTGCTGATTTTCCACGCCCGGTCAATATCACTCAGCTGCGATCATTTCTTGGTTTGGTCGGTCAGCTGGCCGACTTTTCCGATGAAATTTCAGCTGCCGCTGGTCCATTGCGGCCGCTCCTACGCCAAGGCAATCAATTCGTGTGGTCAGCTGACCAAGAAAAAGCTTTTGAAACCGTCAAACGCGCTTTAATATCCCCTCCCGTCTTGGCGAACTTCGACCCATCAGCTGAAACAACTCTGCAGACGGACGCATCAAGAAAAAATGGCCTCGGATACGTTTTGTTACAGCGCAAGGGCGACCATTGGAAGCTCATCCAGTGTGGTTCGAGATTTGTTTCAGATACCGAGAGCCACTATGCTATGGTCGAACTGGAGCTGTTGGCGGTTGTTTGGGCTACAAAAAAGTGCCATCTTTACCTGGTCGGCCTACCGAAATTTACCCTCGTCGTCGATCATCAGCCGTTAGTAACGATCTTGGACCGTTATACACTGGATTGTGTCGAGAACCCCCGTCTGCAGCGACTAAAGAAGAAATTACAGCGCTACGTCTTCCAAACCGTTTGGCGCCGTGGAAAAGACCACGCCATCCCTGACGCTCTTTCCCGCGCACCCGTTGCTGATCCAATGCCCGACGATATGTTAATTTGAAGTCTTGACGACCAGGCACGCGTCACGATTTTCAACATCGTTGCAGCTATCGAGTCAGATGAAGACGTTGAACCAGCCTCACACTTGCCAGATCCCCTGCTGGTCGATCTACGTTCCGCAGCGTCGTCAGACGACGAATATTGCGCCTTGATAGCCGCAATCAAGGATGTGTTCCCTTCGCGCCAAGAGGAGTGGCCGATTGCAATCCGTGGATTCTGGAAGATCCGAAACGATCTGTGGACGGCCTAGTGTTGTACAACAGCCGTATAGTGATCCCCCCTCCAAATGTGCCGAAACATTACGCAAATTACATTCTGCGCATCAGGGCATAGAGCGCACAAAACGTCGTGCCCGTCAACTCGTCTATTGGCCGGGTCTATCCAGCGACATCACCAACATGGTCAGAGCGTGTGAAAAATGCGAAAAGGCGTTACCAAGCCTCCAACGCGAACCTCTCATGTCTGATCCCAACCCAACGCGCGTGTTTGAGGACGTCTCCGTCGACATTTTTTGTCACGCCGGCAACCATTATTTAATCTACGCTGATCGGTTAATGGGGTGGCCAGCAGTGTTCGAATTCGTGAAACGTGATCTTTGTTCCCGCGACGTGATTCGGTCGTGCATGCGGTGCTTCGCTGATTTCGGTGTTCCCGTCCGAGTACGTTCTGATGGTGGCACCAACCTGACATCAGCTGAAAACATAAATTTTTTCAGGAACTGGGGCGTAATTTCTGTCAATTCGACACCCCATTACCCTCAATCTAATGGCCATGCAGAAGCGGCCGTCAAAGCTATGAAGAATCTGGTTCAAAAAGCAGCCCCGAACGGCCATCTGGACACCGACGCCTTCCAACAGGGCCTATTGGAGTGGCGCAACACTCCCCGTGAAGCTGGCCTATCGCCGGCCGAAATTGTCTTTGGCCATCCCATCCGATCCATCCTGCCGGCCCATCACACCGCTTTTGCCAACAAGTGGCGCGAGCTGATGGACTTATCGGACCGCCTGGACGATCAAGCCGAACGTGTGAAAGCCGCATACGACCAGCATGCACGCCCATTACGTCCACTACGAGTTGGTGACTCTGTCCGTGTCCAAGACGCTGATTCTAAGCGCTGGGACAAGCAAGGCATCATTGTGTCAGTCGGCGAGAGCCGCGACTACCGCGTCAAAATGCAAAGTGGCCGGATTTACTTGCGAAACAGAAAGTTCCTCCGCCTTGTTTCCCCCCCCCCCGCTCTCCACCGATGCCGACCCAGCTGCCCCGTCACCCGCAATCGACACAAATCCGGAGGAGCCCGGTCCACTGCCTCCGCCGGATCATTCGTCAAACCAGCGCCACCGTCGGGTTAATTTTGATCTCCCTCCTCGTCGCAGCAACCATAAAAGACACCCCAAAGTGCCTCACGATGCCTAAATTGATTTCCCTATTGTCATTTGATCCTGATTGCAAAAATTTGGTGTTTGTTAAGTTGTCATGTAATGAAATCTTGGTGGGGAGCTGTTATAGTCTCCGCCTAGGCCCTGCCTTCCCCTCCGCCTTAGCTCGACACCTGAACCCCCTTGCGGCTCATGTCGGCCCTACTTCTCTCCAGCCATGGGCCAGTCAGTCTTGCCTTAGTGTTCTACCTGTACAGTACTCCCATTTCGTCGTTCAATACAGCTTGGTTAACTCGGACCTCAGTTTGTTCTTCGATCCTCGTTAGATCATAACAGTGATGTTTACGTGTTTTGAAATACAAAGTCAAATTCAACTCAAAATTTTAACATGTTTAGTTTGTTTTATTTGCCCGACCCTCCGCCTCAAATTAACTGAAAAAAACAAGTACCCTTAAATCGGCTTGATAAAAGCTAGATTTTATCAGCTAGTTATTGGTTGAATAAACTAAGCTTGAAAAAAGCTCAAATAATTAAGCTTATTTTAAGCTTACCCTAAACAACTAAAAATCAGTTTATAAATGGAAGGATAATATCGTCCATTTTTAGCCTAAACTTTATCAGCTAATTGCAAGCTTGGCGGTCCAAATTGTCAAGCTAAGACAAGCTGGAAACTAGCTGTTTTTTTCGTAAGGGATCACGAGCGCCACAAAAGAAGACAAAGCAATACAACTGATTTTCAAGATCCTTAGTCAAAAACGTTGCAAAAAGGAAGAAGAAGAAAAACTGAAAAGCCAAGAAAAAGATTGGTTTATCTCACTCAAACAAATCCAGCTGCAACTGACAAGAATTTAAACTGAGGAAGGAGAAATACTGTGGAAAAATTCTACTTTAGCAAAAGTTCTAATTTGAAAGTATTTCTACTTTGTCATACCTTCTACTTTGACAAAAGTTGTTTCCACTTAATGAAAACCTGAGCTGGCTCGTAAGAGCAGAATCTCTTGTATTTTGTTCGACTG
Source organism: Daphnia pulicaria (assembly GCF_021234035.1). Classification (NCBI taxonomy): domain Eukaryota; kingdom Metazoa; phylum Arthropoda; class Branchiopoda; order Diplostraca; family Daphniidae; genus Daphnia; species Daphnia pulicaria. The sequence goes on from NC_060915.1 coordinate 1,946,290, forward strand.
GACTCTGGCTCATGAAAATGAACACGTTGTACTTGTGATAATGGAAGTGGTTGTGATAATGGTGATAATTGTGATTGATTGTGATTGATTGTGATTGATTGTGGTTCCTGAGAAGGGATAAATGAGGTTAGGGACATGTTCAGAGAAAGCGAGTAAAATTGATCAACCTGTGGAGACAGGCTACACACATAAAGTGGGAATCACTCGTATACACAGAGTCGACAACCAGGGCTGAATGGGCCTGGGAGGGAACATAGATTAAAATTAAGTCAATTGACATGAATTCATTAAAGGGACATACCAATTAGTGTCCTATGACACACAAATGTTGGATATACCGTCACACACTTCATAGAATTCGAGTGACGTCTCTGAAGAAACAAAGGACACAGAATTAGTAGGGAAAATACAATATAAATTCACAATTGAAATACCTCAATAGAAGAAGAGCGACTCACACACACGCGGGTCCTTAAACCCAGTAAATTATCTTTGGGCAATCACGGACAAATCAGTTCAACACGAGAGAGAGAAAGAGTGAAAGCCCAGAATTCAACGTGCTTTACAGACGACATTAACTGACATTTAAGAGGGGGAAAAGGAGGGAGGGAAAACGTTGCCAAGTTTAAGACATGATGCGCTTTCACCGATCCAAAAGTTCTACTGTGGCATAACTTCTACTTTGACAAAAGTTCTACTTTGAAAGAAGTTCTACTTTGGCAAAGCTTCTACTTTGAAAAAAGTTCTACTGTGGCCAAACTCTACTTTGAAAGAAGTTCTACTTTGGCAAAGCTTCTACTTTGACAAAACTTCTACTTTGACAAAAGTTCAACTTTGAAAGAAGTTCTGCTTTGGCAAAGCTTCTACTTTGACAAAGCTTCTACTTTTACAAAAGTTCTACTTTGGCAAAACTTCAACTTTATACAAACGTTCTCCTGGGGCAAATTTCTACTGTGGCAAAACTTGTACTTTGACAAAAGTTCTACTTTGAAAGAAGTTCTACTTTGGCAGAGCTTCTACTTTGACAAAAGTTCTACTGTGGCATTACTTCTACTTTGACAAAATTTCTACTTTGAAAGAAGTTCTACTTTGGCTAAGCTCCTATTTTGACAAAAGTTCTACTCGTTAAAACTTTTACTTTGGCATAGCTTCTACTTTGACAAAAGTTCAACTGTGGCATAACTTCTACTTTGACAAAAGTTCTACTTTGAAAGATGTTCTACTTTGACAAAGTTCTACTTTGAAAAAAGTTCTACTGTGGCATAACTTCTACTTTGACAAAATTTCTACTTTGAAAGAAGTTCTACTTTGGCTAAGCTCCTATTTTGACAAAAGTTCTACTCGTTAAAACTTTTACTTTGGCATAGCTTCTACTTTGACAAAAGTTCTACTGTGGCAAAACTTCTACTTTGGCATAGCTTCTACTTTGACAAAATTTTCTACTACGGAATAACTACTACTTTGACAAAAGTTTTACTTTGAAAGAAGTTCTACTTTGACAAAGCTTCTACTTTGAAAAAAATTCTACTGTTGAAAACTTCTACTTTGGCAAAAGTTCTAATTTGAAAGTATTTCTACTTTGTGATACCTTCTACTTTAACAAAAGTTCTACTGTGGCATAACTTCTACTTTGACAAAAGTTCTACTTTGAAAGAAGTTCTACTTTGGCAAAGCTTCTACTTTGAAAAAAGTTCTACTGTGGCAAAACTCTACTTTGAAAGAAGTTCTACTTTGGCAAAGCTTCTACTTTGACAAAAGTTCTACTGTGGCAGAACTTCTACTTTGATAAAAGTTCTACTTTGAAAGAAGTTCTACTTTGGCTAAGCTCCTATTTTGACAAAAGTTCTACTCGTTAAAACTTTTACTTTGGCATAGCTTCTACTTTGACAAAAGTTCAACTGTGGCATAACTTCTACTTTGACAAAAGTTCTACTTTGAAAGATGTTCTACTTTGACAAAGTTCTACTTTGAAAAAAGTTCTACTGTGGCATAACTTCTACTTTGACAAAATTTCTACTTTGAAAGAAGTTCTACTTTGGCTAAGCTCCTATTTTGACAAAAGTTCTACTCGTTAAAACTTTTACTTTGGCATAGCTTCTACTTTGACAAAAGTTCTACTGTGGCAAAACTTCTACTTTGGCATAGCTTCTACTTTGACAAAATTTTCTACTACGGAATAACTACTACTTTGACAAAAGTTTTACTTTGAAAGAAGTTCTACTTTGACAAAGCTTCTACTTTGAAAAAAATTCTACTGTTGAAAACTTCTACTTTGGCAAAAGTTCTAATTTGAAAGTATTTCTACTTTGTGATACCTTCTACTTTAACAAAAGTTCTACTGTGGCATAACTTCTACTTTGACAAAAGTTCTACTGTGAAAGAAGTTCTACTTTGGCAAAGCTTCTACTTTGAAAAAAGTTCTACTGTGGCAAAACTCTACTTTGAAAGAAGTTCTACTTTGGCAAAGCTTCTACTTTGACAAAAGTTCTACTGTGGCAGAACTTCTACTTTGATAAAAGTTCTAAATTGAAAGAAGTTCTACTTTGGCAAGAATTCTAATTTGACAAAAGTACTTCTGTTGCCAAAATTCTACTTTAAAAAGAGTGCTACTGTGGCAAAGCTTCTACTTTGACAAAAGTTCTACTGTGGCAAAACTTCTACTTTGACAAAAGTTCTACTTTGACAAATGTTCTACTTTGAAAGAAGTTCTGCTTTGGCAAAGCTTCTACGTTGACAAAGCTTCTACTTTGACAAAAGTTCTTCTTTGGCAAAACTTCAACTTTATACAAACGTTCTCCTGGGGCAAATTTCTACTGTGGCAAAACTTGTACTTTGACAAAAGTTCTACTTTGAAAGAAGTTCTACTTTGGCAGAGCTTCTACTTTGACAAAAGTTCTACTGTTGAAAAACTTCTACTTTGACAAAGTTCTTCTTTGAAAAAAGTTCTACTGTGGCATAACTTCTACTTTGACAAAATTTCTACTTTGAAAGAAGTTCTACTTTGACTAAGCTCCTATTTTGACAAAAGTTCTACTCGTTAAGACTTTTACTTTGGCATAGCTTCTACTTTGACAAAAGTTCAACTGTGGCATAACTTCTACATTGGCATAGCTTCTACTTTGACAAAATTTCTACTGCGGAATAACTTCAACTTTGACAACAGTTTTACTTTGAAAGAAGTTCTACTTTGGCAAAGCTTCTATTTTGACAAAAGTTCTACTTTGGCAAAGCTTCAATTTCTACTGTGGAAAAACTTCTACTTTGACAAAAATTCTACTTTAAAAGAAGTTCTATTTTAACACAGTTTCTACTTTGACAAAACTTCTACTGTGGCAAAACTTCTACTTTGATAAAAATTCTACTGTGACAAAACTTCTACTTTGACAAAAGTTCTAATTTGAAAGTATTTCTACTTTGGAAATTTTTCTATTTTGACAAAAGTTCTACTGTGGCAAAACTTCTACTTTGGCATATCTTCTACTTTGACAAAAGTTCTACTGTGGAAAAACTTCTACTTTGACAAAAGTTCTACTTGAAAAGAAGTTCTACTTTAGCACAGCTTCTACTTTGACAAAAGTTCTACTTTGGCAAAGTAGAAGCGTTCTGCTTTGAAAAAATTCTACTGTGAAAAACTTCTACTTTGACAAAAGTTTTAATTTGAAAGTATTTCTACTTTGGCAAAGCTTCTATTTTGACAAAAGTTCTACTGTGGCAAAACTTCTACTTTGGCATACCTTCTACTTTGACAAAAGTTCTACTGTGGCATAACTTCTACTTTGACAAAAGTACTACTTTGAAAGAAGTTATACTTTGGCAAAGCTTCTACTTTAACAAAGTTTTACTGTGGAAAAACTTCTACTTTGACAAAAGTTCTACTTTGAAAGAAGTTCTACTTTGGTTAAGCTTCTAATTTTGCAAAAGTTCTTCTATGGAAAAATTCTACTTTGACATAAGTTCTACTTTGAAAGATGTTATACTTTGGCAAAGCTTCTACTTTGACAAAAGTTCTATTGTGGCATAACTTCTACTTTGGCATAGCTTCTACTTTGACAAAATTTCTACTGCGGAATAACTTCTACTTTGACAAAAGTTTTACTTTGAAAGAAGTTCTACTTTGGCAAAGCTTCTATTTTGACAAAAGTTCTACTGTGGAAAAACTTCTACTTTGACAAAAGTTCTACTTTAAAAGAAGTTCTACTTTAGCACAGTTTCTACTTTGACAAAAGTTCTACTGTGGCAAAACTTCTACTTTGATAAAAGTTCTACTGCCCTATCTCCTGTCCGGCGTCTAAAATTTGGTTTGTAAAAACTAACCTTTTATAAACCGTTTGTAAAAAGGTTTTAAAAGCGTCAACAATTTTATAACGGCGAAAGTTTAGAAAAAAGCTGAATTGTATATTTCGCCGTGAAGTTTTTTAAATAAAACCGTTTATGAACTGTTCCAATACCGTAATGTTTTGAACCTTTTTTTTACTTCAGATATTGCAGGAAAAATTCAGGTGTGGCAACACAGCAGCGTATACGATGCACACAAGATTGTTTTCTCAAACTTGGCAACTGCTGGCCAAGAGCGTCATAGCGTCACTTCGTTGTTGATACCGTGTTGATATTAGAGTGAATTTTGAGTGACTCTTGGGCCAAGATCTTAAGTTTGAGAGAGCTAATGGTTCAGGTGAGTTTGTTTATCTTAATTTAGTTTTAAATTTTATCTAAAAGACGTTTCAATTTGCATTGATTAGAACATGATGTGTTATTACACTTGTGAAGAAGTGAAACAGCTTCGTGATGCCAGAATTAAATCAAAATCTCACCCTTCTACACGATGCAGTAAAGCTTTAATAAGAGTAAATGCTTTTCCTTTGCTTAAAGTTAATATTTACATTGTTTGATAGGTACCCAAGTCTAGCTGGCAATGTCATCCACAGCCTTGTTTTGCCAGAGTGGATTTCTGGTTACGAAAAGTATACTTTGTATCCAAGGATGACTCAACAAAAGTCCTCGCAACCAGTTTACTGGAAAACACCATGAACATCAGAAATCCCAAGTCAGATTGGCTCGAGTATGAATTGGTCAGTTATCTCAATCCACATGATTTAAGTAAGTTTCAAATGTATTGGTGTATCGTAAACTATTTCATCTTGTAATCAATAATTTTCTTGTTCATGTTCTTTTATTAGAATCCTTGGTGTGGGCAAGCGAAAGAAAATTCCAAGCTCAAAATTGCAAGATGCAGCAGCTTTGGTTGTTGAGAAACCGAGAAGAGGTAATCCAAAAAAAGTGACAAATACTACGACTGAGAATGGTACATTGCACATTTTCTGTTTATGTTAATCTTGTCAGAACTTAACCAATTTTTTTAGAAGGAAACAATCAGCCATCTTCCTCTATTATCGTTCATCGTTTTGAGAGTGGGTCACCTGTCGGCCGGAATAATTCTGGGAATGGTATTTAAGAATCATTTGTTTGTTATCATGCTTATTAGACTAAATTTTTGTTATTTTAATAGCGGGAGGCAATTTGCCAAATGTCCCTTTCGTTCGTCAGTCTGACAATGGGTCGCCTGTCCTCACTAACATTACGACTAGCTGCGAATGGTAATTTGTTTCTCGTATTGCTTCACAGAGTCTCGCAAGTTAGCGGGTTCTGTTTTTTTGCCGTTTTTCTTTAATAGAAAATGTTTTTACTTCATAAGCAGGAAACAATTTGCCGTTTTTCCCGTTCGTTCATCCGACTGATGACAGATTGTGGCCACCTTATGCCCCGAATAATACTACGACTGGAAATGGTATATGTTTTCTTTTTAAAACTTGAAAGTACTTGATTTCAACTTTTGATTTATTTAGATTTCGTCGCCCGTGGCAGATGACACTTCCGTCGGAACCTCCTACAGATGTCTACAATGTTAGTTCTCCACCGATTGAAATGCATCAATCACCTCCATGTTTGATCGATAGCTCTGCAAACATCAATTCGTCAAGCAGTTCGGCATCAAGTTACATTTCAACATCAAGTAACAACGTTTCTTCCAACCGTTTGAAAAGGCGAAGACTTCATTACAGTTCCGGAAGTGAAAGTAAATATCCCGGTCTAATTTCATTTAAAACGTATTATCATTAATTCCGTTTTTCTCTACAGATATTCCTCTTGCAAATTCTCAGTTTGAAGTAATCCAACAACAACTGAAAATAATACAAGATCAGCAATCTGCCCTAACTGAAATTTCGCAGAAAGTTGCGGCGCTCACAAAAGCCGTACAACAATCTAATGGAAATATTCCGGTGTTGGAAGAAGACCGTGCTCGTCATGCAACTATCGTTGAAAAAGAGTTTGATTTTTTACCAATAAAAGATCCTGTTCAGCTCTGTAGTTTTGACGTGATGGTTGGAGCTCGTGAGAAACAGTCAATAAGTTTGGTAAGTTTCTATAAGAAACACCACAATGCCAATTACTAATCTAAATTTCCATCCAAAAATTTCAGATATTTCACTGGGCCGCGGCGTTTGAAAAATCGAAAACCATCAACTCTTTTCTACGTAGCATTTTCTCTCAACTGATGGAGCCAGAGGTGGGACACATTGTTCAGTGGAAGACGAGACGAGTTGCTAATGAACTCATAACTGGCTTGAAGTGTATGCCCAATATTCTAGCCATTATACTCGGTAAGATTAACGTTTTTGAAAATGATCCAATCAAATTTTGTTAACTAACAATTTTTTCTTTATTTCAGTAACTGCCAATTTCGGTCAAAGGCCAACAACATCCCGAAACAAGACGTCCAGGATTTCATTGATCGATGCAAGAAAATCAGAAAACAAGACGCATGCACACACAGTCATTATTTTCTTTCATTTTTTCAAGATAAGATATTTTTGATTTGTTTATATTTTGTTTGTGTGTTGTGTTATTCAATTGAATTGTTTCGAAATATGGCATCACGCAATAAAATGACTGACAAATTAAAATTTTCATTTATTCATTTGCTGGTTATTGCGTCTAATCAAGAAGAACAATAAGGGCTGAATAAAGGTTCGTTAATAAGGTTGAATTGTGGTATACGAAATCGAAACAAAAACGGTTTAGTTTCAGTTTATTTGACTATTCAAAGGAAAAAGTTTTCGAAAAGCTTTTCCGTTCTACATAAAGTACAGCAAACGGTTTGGAAATGGTCAGAAAGACGCAATGTAGAGGTCGCCAAACGGTTGAAAAAAACAGTAAAAAAACCATAAAATGGTCAGGTTTACTGGTTTCAAACCAAATTCTAGACGCCGGACAGGAGATAGGGTGTGACAAAACTTCTACTTTGACAAAAGTTCTATTTTGAAAGAAGTTCTACTTTGGCAAAGCTTCTACTTTGACAGAAATTCAACTGTGGCAAAATTTCTACTTTGACAAAATTTCTACTTTGAAAGAAGTTCTACTTTGGCAAAGCTTCTACTTTGAAAAAAATTCTACTGTGGAAAACTTCTACTTAGGCAAAAGTTCTAATTTGAAAGTATTTCTACTTTGGCAAAGCTTCAATTTTGCCAAAATTTCTGCTGTGGCAAAATTTCTACTTTGGCATATCTTCTACTTTGACAAAATTTCTACTGTGGCATTACTTCTACTTTGACAAAAGTTCTACTTTGAAAGAAGTTCTACTTTGGCAAAGTTTCTTTTTTGACAAAAGTTGTGGTAAAACTTATACTTTGGCATAGCTTCTACTTTTACAAAATTTCTACTGCGGAATAATTTCTACTTTGACAAAAGTTTTACTTTGAAAGAAGTTCTACTTTGACAAAGCTTCTACTTTGAAAAAAATTCTACTGTTGAAAACTTCTACTTTGGCAAAAGTTCTAATTTGAAAGTATTTCTACTTTGTGATACCTTCTACTTTAACAAAAGTTCTACTGTGGCATAACTTCTACTTTGACAAAAGTTCTACTTTGAAAGAAGTTCTACTTTGGCAAAGCTTCTACTTTGAAAAAAGTTCTACTGTGGCAAAACTCTACTTTGAAAGAAGTTCTACTTTGGCAAAGCTTCTACTTTGACAAAAGTTCTACTGTGGCAGAACTTCTACTTTGATAAAAGTTCTAAATTGAAAGAAGTTCTACTTTGGCAAGAATTCTAATTTGACAAAAGTTCTTCTGTTGCCAAAATTCTACTTTGACAAGAGTGCTACTGTGGCAAAGCTTCTACTTTGACAAAAGTTCTACTGTGGCAAAACTTCTACTTTGACAAAAGTTCTACTTTGACAAATGTTCTACTTTGAAAGAAGTTCTGCTTTGGCAAAGCTTCTACGTTGACAAAGCTTCTACTTTGACAAAAGTTCTTCTTTGGCAAAACTTCAACTTTATACAAACGTTCTCCTGGGGCAAATTTCTACTGTGGCAAAACTTGTACTTTGACAAAAGTTCTACTTTGAAAGAAGTTCTACTTTGGCAGAGCTTCTACTTTGACAAAAGTTCTACTGTTGAAAAACTTCTACTTTGACAAAGTTCTACTTTGAAAAAAGTTCTACTGTGGCATAACTTCTACTTTGACAAAATTTCTACTTTGAAAGAAGTTCTACTTTGACTAAGCTCCTATTTTGACAAAAGTTCTACTCGTTAAAACTTTTACTTTGGCATAGCTTCTACTTTGACAAAAGTTCAACTGTGGCATAACTTCTACTTTGACAAAAGTTCTACTTTGAAAGATGTTCTACTTTGGCAAAGCTTCTACTTTGACAAAAGTTCTACTGTGGCATATCTTCTACTTTGGCATAGTTTCTACTTTGACAAAATTTTCTACTACGGAATAACTACTACTTTGAAAAAAGTTCTACTTTGAAAGAAGTTCTACTTTGGCAAAGCTTCTACTTTGGCAAAAGTTCTCCTATGGAAAAATTCTACTTTGACAAAAGTTCTACTTTGAAAGATGTTCTACTTTGGCAAAGCTTCTACTTTGACAAAAGTTCTATTGTGGCATAACTTCTACATTGGCATAGCTTCTACTTTGACAAAATTTCTACTGCGGAATAACTTCAACTTTGACAAAAGTTTTACTTTGAAAGAAGTTCTACTTTGGCAAAGCTTCTATTTTGACAAAAGTTCTACTTTGGCAAAGCTTCAATTTCTACTGTGGAAAAACTTCTACTTTGACAAAAATTCTACTTTAAAAGAAGTTCTATTTTAACACAGTTTCTACTTTGACAAAACTTCTACTGTGGCAAAATTCTACTTTGATAAAAATTCTACTGTGACAAAACTTCTACTTTGACAAAAGTTCTAATTTGAAAGTATTTCTACTTTGGAAATTTTTCTATTTTGACAAAAGTTCTACTGTGGCAAAACTTCTACTTTGGCATATCTTCTACTTTGACAAAAGTTCTACTGTGGAAAAACTTCTACTTTGACAAAAGTTCTACTTGAAAAGAAGTTCTACTTTAGCACAGCTTCTACTTTGACAAAAGTTCTACTTTGGCAAAGTAGAAGCGTTCTGCTTTGAAAAAAATTCTACTGTGAAAAACTTCTACTTTGACAAAAGTTTTAATTTGAAAGTATTTCTACTTTGGCAAAGCTTCTATTTTGACAAAAGTTCTACTGTGGCAAAACTTCTACTTTGGCATACCTTCTACTTTGACAAAACCTCTACTGTGGCATAACTTCTACTTTGACAAAAGTACTACTTTGAAAGAAGTTATACTTTGGCAAAGCTTCTACTTTAACAAAGTTTTACTGTGGAAAAACTTCTACTTTGACAAAAGTTCTACTTTGAAAGAAGTTCTACTTTGGTTAAGCTTCTAATTTTGCAAAAGTTCTTCTATGGAAAAATTCTACTTTGACATAAGTTCTACTTTGAAAGATGTTATACTTTGGCAAAGCTTCTACTTTGAAAAAAGTTCTACTGTGGCCAAACTCTACTTTGAAAGAAGTTCTGCTTTGGCAAAGCTTCTACTTTGACAAAGCTTCTACTTTTACAAAAGTTCTACTTTGGCAAAACTTCAACTTTATAGAAACGTTCTCCTGGGGCAAATTTCTACTGTGGCAAAACTTGTACTTTGAAAAAAGTTCTACTTTGAAAGAAGTTCTACTTTGGCAGAGCTTCTACTTTGACAAAAGTTCTACTGTGGCAATACTTCTACTTTGACAAAATTTCTACTTTGAAAGAAGTTCTACTTTGGCTAAGCTCCTATTTTGACAAAAGTTCTACTCGTTAAAACTTTTACTTTGGTATAGCTTCTACTTTGACAAAAGTTCAACTGTGGCATAACTTCTACTTTGACAAAAGTTCTACTTTGAAAGATGTTCTACTTTGACAAAGTTCTACTTTGAAAAAAGTTCTACTGTGGCATAACTTCTACTTTGACAAAATTTCTACTTTGAAAGAAGTTCTACTTTGGCTAAGCTCCTATTTTGACAAAAGTTCTACTCGTTAAAACTTTTACTTTGGCATAGCTTCTACTTTGACAAAAGTTCTACTGTGGCAAAACTTCTACTTTGGCATAGCTTCTACTTTGACAAAATTTTCTACTACGGAATAACTTCTACTTTGACAAAATTTCTACTTTGAAAGAAGTTCTACTTTGGCTAAGCTCCTATTTTGACAAAAGTTCTACTCGTTAAAACTTTTACTTTGGCATAGCTTCTACTTTGACAAAAGTTCTACTGTGGCAAAACTTCTACTTTGACAAAGCTTCTACTTTGAAAAAAATTCTACTGTTGAAAACTTCTACTTTGGCAAAAGTTCTAATTTGAAAGTATTTCTACTTTGTGATACCTTCTACTTTAACAAAAGTTCTACTGTGGCATAACTTCTACTTTGACAAAAGTTCTACTTTGAAAGAAGTTCTACTTTGGCAAAGCTTCTACTTTGAAAAAAGTTCTACTGTGGCAAAACTCTACTTTGAAAGAAGTTCTACTTTGGCAAAGCTTCTACTTTGACAAAAGTTCTACTGTGGCAGAACTTCTACTTTGATAAAAGTTCTAAATTGAAAGAAGTTCTACTTTGGCAAGAATTCTAATTTGACAAAAGTTCTTCTGTTGCCAAAATTCTACTTTGACAAGAGTGCTACTGTGGCAAAGCTTCTACTTTGACAAAAGTTCTACTGTGGCAAAACTTCTACTTTGACAAAAGTTCTACTTTGACAAATGTTCTACTTTGAAAGAAGTTCTGCTTTGGCAAAGCTTCTACGTTGACAAAGCTTCTACTTTGACAAAAGTTCTTCTTTGGCAAAACTTCAACTTTATACAAACGTTTTCCTGGGGAAAATTTCTACTGTGGCAAAACTTGTACTTTGACAAAAGTTCTACTTTGAAAGAAGTTCTACTTTGGCAGAGCTTCTACTTTGACAAAAGTTCTACTTTGAAAAAAGTTCTACTGTGGCATAACTTCTACTTTGACAAAATTTCTACTTTGAAAGAAGTTCTACTTTGACTAAGCTCCTATTTTGACAAAAGTTCTACTCGTTAAAACTTTTACTTTGGCATAGCTTCTACTTTGACAAAAGTTCAACTGTGGCATAACTTCTACTTTGACAAAAGTTCTACTTTGAAAGATGTTCTACTTTGGCAAAGCTTCTACTTTGACAAAAGTTCTACTGTGGCATATCTTCTACTTTGGCATAGCTTCTACTTTGACAAAATTTTCTACTACGGAATAACTACTACTTTGAAAAAAGTTCTACTTTGAAAGAAGTTCTACTTTGGCAAAGCTTCTACTTTGGCAAAAGTTCTCCTATGGAAAAATTCTACTTTGACAAAAGTTCTACTTTGAAAGATGTTCTACTTTGGCAAAGCTTCTACTTTGACAAAAGTTCTATTGTGGCATAACTTCTACATTGGCATAGCTTCTACTTTGACAAAATTTCTACTGCGGAATAACTTCAACTTTGACAAAAGTTTTACTTTGAAAGAAGTTCTACTTTGGCAAAGCTTCTATTTTGACAAAAGTTCAACTTTGGCAAAGCTTCAATTTCTACTGTGGAAAAACTTCTACTTTGACAAAAATTCTACTTTAAAAGAAGTTCTATTTTAACACAGTTTCTACTTTGACAAAACTTCTACTGTGGCAAAACTTCTACTTTGATAAAAATTCTACTGTGACAAAACTTCTACTTTGACAAAAGTTGTAATTTGAAAGTATTTCTACTTTGGAAATTTTTCTATTTTGACAAAAGTTCTACTGTGGCAAAACTTCTACTTTGGCATATCTTCTACTTTGACAAAAGTTCTACTGTGGAAAAACTTCTACTTTGACAAAAGTTCTACTTGAAAAGAAGTTCTACTTTAGCACAGCTTCTACTTTGACAAAAGTTCTACTTTGGCAAAGTAGAAGCGTTCTGCTTTGAAAAAAATTCTACTGTGAAAAACTTCTACTTTGACAAAAGTTTTAATGTGAAAGTATTTCTACTTTGGCAAAGCTTTTATTTTGACAAAAGTTCTACTGTGGCAAAACTTCTACTTTGGCATACCTTCTACTTTGACAAAAGTTCTACTGTGGCATAACTTCTACTTTGACAAAAGTACTACTTTGAAAGAAGTTATACTTTGGCAAAGCTTCTACTTTAACAAAGTTTTACTGTGGAAAAACTTCTACTTTGACAAAAGTTCTACTTTGAAAGAAGTTCTACTTTGGTTAAGCTTCTAATTTTGCAAAAGTTCTTCTATGGAAAAATTCTACTTTGACAAAAGTTCTACTTTGAAAGATGTTATACTTTGGCAAAGCTTCTACTTTGACAAAAGTTCTATTGTGGCATAACTTCTACTTTGGCATAGCTTCTACTTTGACAAAATTTCTACTGCGGAATAACTTCTACTTTGACAAAAGTTTTACTTTGAAAGAAGTTCTACTTTGGCAAAGCTTCTATTTTGACAAAAGTTCTACTGTGGAAAAACTTCTACTTTGACAAAAGTTCTACTTTAAAAGAAGTTCTACTTTAGCACAGTTTCTACTTTGACAAAAGTTCTACTGTTGCAAAACTTCTACTTTGATAAAAGTTCTACTGTGACAAAACTTCTACTTTGACAAAAGTTCTATTTTGAAAGAAGTTCTACTTTGGCAAAGCTTCTACTTTGACAGAAATTCAACTGTGGCAAAATTTCTACTTTGACAAAATTTCTACTTTGAAAGAAGTTCTACTTTGGCAAAGCTTCTACTTTGAAAAAAATTCTACTGTGGAAAACTTCTACTTAGGCAAAAGTTCTAATTTGAAAGTATTTCTACTTTGGCAAAGCTTCAATTTTGCCAAAATTTCTGCTGTGGCAAAATTTCTACTTTGGCATATCTTCTACTTTGACAAAATTTCTACTGTGGCATTACTTCTACTTTGACAAAAGTTCTACTTTGAAAGAAGTTCTACTTTGGCAAAGTTTCTTTTTTGACAAAAGTTGTGGTAAAACTTATACTTTGGCATAGCTTCTACTTTTACAAAATTTCTACTGCGGAATAATTTCTACTTTGACAAAAGTTCTACTTTGAAAGAAGTTCTACTTTGGCAAAGCTTCTACTTTGACAAAAGTTCTACTGTGGCAAAATTTCCAATTTGACAAAAGTTCTACTTTGAAAGAAGTTCTATTTTGGCAAAGCTTCTACTTTGACAAAAGTTCTACTGTGGCAAAACTTCTATTTTGACATAAGTTCTACTGTGACAAAACTTCTACTTTGGCAAAAGTTCTAATTTGAAAGAAGTTTACATTGGCTAAGCTTTTATTTTGACAAAAGTTCTACTGTGGAACAACTTCTACTTTGGCAGAGCTTCTACTTTGACAAAAGTTCTACTGTGGCATAACATCTACTTTGACAAGAGTTCTACTTTGAAAGAAGTTCTACTTTGGCAAAGCTTCTACTTTGACAAAAGTTCTACTGTGGCAAAACTTCTACTTTGACAAAAGTTCTACTGTGACAAAACTTCTACTTTGACAAAAGTTCTACTTTGAAAGAAGTTCTAATTTGGCAATGCTGTTACTTTGACGGAAATTCTACTTTGGCAAAACTTCTACTTTGACTAAAGTTTTACTTTGAAGGAAGTTCTACTTTGGCAAAGCTTCTACTTTGACAAAAGTTCTGTGGCAAAACTTCTACTTTGACAAAAGTTCTACTTTGAAAGAAGTTCTTGTTTGGCAAAGCTTCTACTTTGACGAAAGTTCCACAGTGGCAAAACTTTTAATTTGGCATAGCTTCTACTTTGACAAAAGTTCTACTGTGGCATAACTTCAACTTTGACAAAAGTTCTACTTTGAAAGAAGTTCTACTTTGGCAAAGCTTCTACTTTGACAAAAGTTCTACTGTGGCATAACTTCTACTTTGACAAAAGTTCTACTTAGAAAGAAGTTCTACTTGGCAAAGCTTCTACTTTGACAAAAGTTCTATTGTGGCATTACTTCTACTTTGGCATAGCTTCTACTTTGACAAAATTTCTACTGCGGAATAACTTCTACTTTGACAAAAGTTTTACTTTGAAAGAAGTTCTACTTTGGCAAAGCTTCTATTTTGACAAAAGTTCTACTGTGTTAAAACTTCTACTTTGACAAAAGTTCTACTTTAAAAGAAGTTCCACTTTAGCACAGGTTCTACTTTGACAAAAGTTCTACTGTGGCAAAACTTCCACTTTGATAAAAGTTCTACTGTGATAAAACTTCTACTTTGACAAAAGTTCTATTTTGAAAGAAGTTCTACTTTGGCAAAGCTTCTACTTTGACAGAAATTCAATTGTGGCAAAATTTCTACTTTGACAAAAGTTCCACTTTGAAAGAAGTTCTACTTTGGCAAAGTTTCTTTTTTGACAAAAGTTGTGGTAAAACTTATACTTTGGCATAGCTTCTACTTTTACAAAATTTCTTCTGCGGAATAATTTCTACTTTGACAAAAGTTCTACTTTGAAAGAAGTTCTACTTTGGCAAAGCTTCTACTTTGACAAAAGTTCTACTGTGGCAAAATTTCCAATTTGACAAAAGTTCTACTTTGAAAGAAGTTCTATTTTGGCAAAGCTTCTACTTTGACAAAAGTTCTACTGTGGCAAAACTTCTATTTTGACATAAGTTCTACTGTGACAAAACTTCTACTTTGGCAAAAGTTCTAATTTGAAAGAAGTTTGAATTGGCTAAGCTTTTATTTTGACAAAAGTTCTACTGTGGAACAACTTCTACTTTGGCAGAGCTTCTACTTTGACAAAAGTTCAACTGTGGCATAACATCTACTTTGACAAAAGTTCTACTTTGAAAGAAGTTCTACTTTGGCAAAGCTTCTACTTTGACAAAAGTTCTACTGTAGCAAAACTTCTACTTTGACAATGTTGGAAATGCGCAAACCGAGTGAGGAGAGGCTTCACTCTTCTCGCTCAGTAGTCGTCCCGCTATTCTCTCATGTCAGCCTTTTGTGAGTGTATGCTATATATATGTGCATTTGCTGTTAATTATGGTTAGTTGAATATATTATTTATTGTAAGGCCAATTGCTCACGATTGTTAATTTCTTACAGGTTATGGGCCCAGAATTTCCATACCAGGTACAAATTCCTTTTTAAATAATCGTTGAAATGGCAACTCGTCAACTGACATCTAAGGATGTGGCTCATATACCAAAGTTTAACGGAACTAACTTCACAAATTGGAAGTTCCAATTGTTCATGGTATTAGAGCACTTTAAAGTTTTAAAAATTGTTTTGGGAGAAGAGAAGAAGCCAGTACCCACAGTCTCAAGTGCTGGTGGCAACAACAGCAGCAACGATGCAGACATTGAAATCTGGGTTGACAAAGATCAAAGCGCAAGAATTGCCATCTGTGGCACATTGGAAGTCAAATGGCAGAGCTCCCTCGTCAATTGTAAATCATCTAATGATATGTGGAAGAGACTGGCTAGCCAGTACGAACAAGCTGCTGAAGAAAACCAGTATCAGCTGCTTCAACGTTTCTTTGACTACAAATTTCAGAAGCAGCACTCGGTCATGGATCACATCACTGCTATAGAAACCATAGCAGCTCAACTAAGTGACATTGGTTCAGAAAGAACCGAAGCTGAGATCATCACTAAAATTATCTGCACTCTCCCTCCAAGTTTTCGTTCTGTCAGGTCTGCCTGGGAAAATGTGGATGATTCTAAGAAAACCTTGCAGCTGTTGACCACAAGATTATTGAAAGAAGAAAGTTACAATCAAGAGTTCGAGGGTGTCCATTCAGATGCGGCCTTCTTTGCTAAAGAGCCAGGTTTCAAGATGAAGAAGAATGTATCCTGTGGATACTGTGGCAGAAAGAGACACGTCGAAGAAAATTGTTGGAAGAAAGCTGAGGATGAACGTGGATCACAAGCTAAATTTGCCCACTCCTATGGAAAACCTGAACCTTCGCATCATTCATCTCAGCACAAACCATCATGGTCTGGTGACTATGCCTTTCAATGTTCAATATCTAATCACTCTAGTCCAAAGGATGACAATTGGCTGGTGGACTCCGGAGCTTCGCAGCATATGTCCGATCAGAGATGGGCATTTGTCAACTATCAACGCGTGAAACCTGGATGCTGGCCTGTAAATGGCATCGGGGAGAACCGGAAGCCTCTGCAGGTGCATGGCTATGGAACCATTCCAATTTCATCCCTAGTTGAAGGATGCTGGCATGATGGAGTCCTCCAAGAAGTTCTTCACGTTCCTAAGCTGGGTGCGAACCTCTTCAGCGTCCGTTCAGCAGCCTGCAATGGCTTTGGAGTCAACTTCGTTGGAGAAAAGGTTGAAGTGGTAAAGAATGGGAAAACGGTAGCAGTAGGAGCCAGTACCAGCAACAACCTTTATCGACTTAACGTGGTATCAGGACATGGTGCTACAAAGCTGCTGCGACCCCAAGAGTCTTTTGCTGCCCTGGCGAGACCTGTTCTGCATTCTATTCAACTATGGCATCAAAGGCTTGGTCACGTGTGCATTTCAACAATAAAGAAGATGGCGGTTTCAAAAATGGCTGATGGTCTCATGATCAGCGAAGATAACCAAGATTACTTCTGTGAAGGTTGTTTATTTGGCAAACAACATCGTCTTCCTTTTCCCATTGGACGGACCAGAGGTACACACGTAGGTCATATTGTGCACTCTGATGTCTGTGGGCCAATTTCTGTCCCAGCTATCGGAGGATCGACTTATTTTCTCACTCTTAAAGACGATTTTAGTGGATACTGCATAATCCATTTTCTCAAACGGAAATCCGAAGTGATGTCTCTTTTCCAGAATTTTGTCCAGCGCATTAAAGTTGAATTTGGCCACTCAGTGGGTACACTGCGAAGCGACAACGGAGGAGAATATGTTGGAAAGGCGTTTGAAGAATGGTTACTAGAGAACGGTATTCGCCATGAGACGACAGTCGCCTACACACCTGAACAAAATGGAGTTGCTGAGAGAGTGAATCGTACCATCTTGGAGTCGGCTCGAAGCATGATTCATTTTGCCGGCCTCCCTTTGAAACTATGGGCTGAGGCATGCAATACGGCTGTCTATCTCATGAATCGAGTCTCAACAAAGTCCATTATCGGCAAGACCCCCTACGAAATTTGGAAAGGTGTAAAGCCAAATTTATCACACATCCGGGTGTTTGGATCAACTGTCTACGTCCATGTCCCGAAGGAGAAGCGAAACAAATTAGAACCGAAGTCCATCAAATGCTGCCATGTTGGGTATTGTGAATTGCAGAAAGGATTCCGAGCGTGGGACCAAGGAACTGGAAAGGTGCTTATCAGTCGTGATGTCATTTTTCAAGAATTGGAAAAAGGAATGCCTGGTGGGCCACCACGTGGAATCTCGGATCTGATTGCTGACATCTTCAACCAGCAGACTCAATCAAATGATAGTCAACCACCCTCCAATTTACTGTCGTCACCCAAAACAAACAGAATTTTTGATCTCGTTCCTGTTGTATGTGACGATGATGAGGCTGGCCTAGTCTCTAGTGAATCAGCAACTGATCCTGTCTTTGTTCCTGAGCAAATAGCTGATGTCTTCGTTCCTGAACAACTAGCTGACCCTGTCCACATTCCTGAACAAGTAGCTGATTCTGTCCACGTGCCTGAGCAAGTAGCTGATCCTGTCTTCGTTCCTGAGCCAGTTGCTGAACCTGTTTTTGTTCCTGAGCCAGTTGCTGAACCTGTTTTTGTTCCTGAGCCAGTTGCTGAGCCTATCGTAAGACCCATACTTCAGCCGGGCGTGAGACCAAGGAGAGCGGGGCTCCCAGACCAGGATTTAATCATTCCTGGGCCAAGGATCAGGACTCCAGTTGTCAGATGGATAGAAGAGTC
This sequence comes from Daphnia pulicaria, assembly GCF_021234035.1. Lineage (NCBI taxonomy): Eukaryota > Metazoa > Arthropoda > Branchiopoda > Diplostraca > Daphniidae > Daphnia > Daphnia pulicaria. The sequence goes on from NC_060915.1 coordinate 1,964,517, forward strand.
AACAACTCCTCCGTATGCTGGCTTGGCTGCAGTGGGTGCCATCGAGCCGACCACCTTAGAGGAAGCACTGGCGTCACCACAAGCTGATCAGTGGAAGCTGGCCATGGAGGATGAAATGCGATCTTTGGAGCAGAATGAAACATGGACTCTCACCAAGCTTCCCGCGGGCAGGCAACCCATTCAGAACCGATGGGTCTTTAAACTCAAGCTGGATGGAGATGGAGCAGTTCGGCGCTACAAGGCACGGCTGGTGGCGAAGGGATTCACGCAACGACCTGGTATTGACTTCGAGGAAACCTTCTCCCCAGTCGTGAAGCACGACTCTTTGCGTGCTGTGCTCGCTGTGGCAGCCGAAAGGGACCTTAACATGTTGCAGCTTGATGTGAAGACTGCGTTTTTGAATGGCGACTTGAACGAAGAACTATACATGACACAGCCAACTGGTTTTGTTGCATCCGGAAGAGAAGGAGAGGTCTGCAAACTCAACAGAAGTATATACGGATTGAAGCAGGCATCCCGAGCCTGGAATATTAAATTTCATGGTTTTCTCATCAAGTTCGGCTTCATACGGAGCAGTGCAGACCCCTGTGTGTACATCAAGAAAGAAGAAGACTGCCTTACAATCATTGCAATTTGGGTGGATGACGGCCTGATTTGCGGCAGCGATATCAAGAGACTTGACAGTGTCGTGGAGTATCTATCACAGAATTTCGAGATGACGTGTGAGCCGGTGGACTGCTTTGTGGGCATTCAAATCGTCAGAGACAGAGGGAGAAGAACCATTCATCTGTCACAAGAAAATTACATTGCCCGTCTGCTAGAGAAGTTCAACCTTTCAGACTGTCACGCTCGCATAGTTCCAGCAGACCCATTTACTCGTCTTTCGAAGAACAATGGGCAAGATACTTCATCCGAAGAAGAGGACCTGGCTCGTCTTTATCGTGAGGCGGTTGGGGCGCTTATTTATGCCGTCACCTGTACCAGATTGGATATTGCTTGGGCAGTCAGCCAGGTGGCTCAATTCTCTTCACGTCCCACTAGAGCGCACTGGGAGGCTGTGAAACGGATACTCGCCTACCTGAAAGGAACTCAGACCCATGGAGTTACTTATGGAGACACATCAGCCGGTGAAGGAGTTCTACAAGCCTACAGTGATGCTGATTTTGCTGTCAATGTGGATGATCGTCGCTCAACGACAGGCGTTGTGTTGATGTTGAACGGTGGCCCTGTATCCTGGAAAAGTAAACGTCAGAGCTGTGTCTCATTGTCTACCACTGAGTCGGAGTACGTCGCGGCAGCCGCAGCAGCCAAAGAAATTGTGTGGATGAGGCGTCTACTTCAAGATCTGGGATGTAATCAACTCAAGCCTACTTATTTATTTTGTGATAATCAAAGTGCTATTAAGCTTGTTCGTAACCCCCAATTTCACCAACGCACCAAACATATTGATGTAAAGTTTCATTTTATTCGTGATCTGCAGGAAGACAAAGTGATTGATGTTGTGTATGTAAACTCTGAAGGACAATTGGCTGATTTGTTAACAAAGGGACTAGATGGTCCAAGGTTTCGCAAATTACGAGAAGAGATTGGAATCTCGGTTTGAGTGGGTGTGTTGGAAATGCGCAAACCGAGTGAGGAGAGGCTTCACTCTTCTCGCTCAGTAGTCGTCCCGCTATTCTCTCATGTCAGCCTTTTGTGAGTGTATGCTATATATATGTGCATTTGCTGTTAATTATGGTTAGTTGAATATATTATTTATTGTAAGGCCAATTGCTCACGATTGTTAATTTCTTACAGACAAAAGTTCTACTTTAAAAGAAGTTCTACTTTGGCAAGGCTTCACCTTTGACAAAAATTATACTGTGGCAAGACTTCTACTTTGGCAAAAGTACTAATTTGAAAGAAGTTCTACTTTAACAAAGCTTCTACTTTGACAAAAGTTCTGTGGCAAAACTTCTACTTTGACAAAAGTTCTACTTTGAAAGAAGTTCTTGTTTGGCAAAGCTTCTACTTTGACAAAAGTTCTACTGTGGCATAACTTCAACTTTGACAAAAGTTCTACTTTGAAAGAAGTTCTACTTTGACAAAGCTTCTACTTTGACAAAAGTTCTACTGTGGCATAACTTCTACTTTGACAAAAGTTCTACTTAGAAAGAAGTTCTACTTGGCAAAGCTTCTACTTTGACAAAAGTTCTATTGTGGCATTACTTCTACTTTGGCATAGCTTCTACTTTGACAAAATTTCTACTGCGGAATAACTTCTACTTTGACAAAAGTTTTACTTTGAAAGAAGTTCTACTTTGGCAAAGCTTCTATTTTGACAAAAGTTCTACTGTGGAAAAACTTCTACTTTGACAAAAGTTCTACTTTAAAAGAAGTTCCACTTTAGCACAGTTTCTACTTTGACAAAAGTTCTACTGTGGCAAAACTTCCACTTTGATAAAAGTTCTACTGTGATAAAACTTCTACTCTGACAAAGGTTCTATTTTGAAAGAAGTTCTACTTTGGCAATGCTTCTACTTTGACAGAAATTCAACTGTGGCAAAATTTCTACTTTGACAAAAGTTTTACTTTGAAAGAAGTTCTACATTGGCAAAGCTTCTACTTTGAAAAAATTCTACTGTGGAAAACTTCTACTTAGGCAAAAGTTCTAATTTGAAAGTATTTCTACTTTGGCAAAGCTTCTATTTTGCCAAAAGTTCTGCTGTGGCAAAACTTCTACTTTGGCATACCTTCTACTTTGACAAAAGTTCTACTGTTGCATAACTTCTACTTTGATAAAAGTTCTACTTTGAAAGAAGTTCTACTTTGGCAAAGCTTCTACTTTGACAAAGTTCTACTTTTGCAAAATATCTACTTTGACAAAGTTCTACTTTGAAAGAAGTTCTACTGTGGCAGAACTTCTACCTTGACAAAAGTTCTACTTTGAAAGAAGTTCTACTTTGGCTAAGCTTCTATTTTTATAAAAGTTCTACTGTGGCATACTACTTTGACAAAAGTTCCACTTTGAAAGAAGTTCTACTTTGGCAAAGTTTCTTTTTTTTACAAAAGTTGTGTTAAAACTTATACTTTGGCATAGCTTCTACTTTGACAAAATTTCTACTGCGGAATAACTTCTACTTTGACAAAAGTTTTACTTTGAAAGAAGTTCTACTTTGGCAAAGCTTCTATTTTGACAAAAGTTCTACTGTGGAAAAACTTCTACTTTGACAAAAGTTCTACTTTAAAAGAAGTTCTACTTTAGCACAGTTTCTACTTTGACAAAAGTTCTACTGCCCAGGTAGCACACAGAGCTGTTACAGACTCCTGTAACCGATCTGTTTCACATACTTGTGAAACAGATCCGTATCAGGCTTGTTACATCTCTGTTTTACAGGAAATTTGTCTGGAATTTGTCTGTTTTACAGGATTTGGTTAAAGTTTGTTTCACAGATCTGGAACAGATCTGTTATCTTTCTGTAATACATAAATCTGGTTTTTAACTGTACTACAGACCTGTTACAGATCTGTTTTTTACTTAAGAAAATTGTTTCTGATTTAGCTATGTTTCCCATGTTTGTCACTTGTCTGTTTTTACTCTGTAGAAAGACATTCTGTTTTTCTTCTGTATTACAGGTATGTCACATGCATGTTTTTACTCTGTATTACCGAGTACAATATGTTTCTGTTCTGTGTCTGTACTCCAGGTCTGGTACGGGTCTGTATTTCCCTTGTAAGACATAGTCAGTAATAATCTGTTCTGAGTCTGTATCCCAGGTATGGTACAGGTCTGTATTTTCTATGTAAAACTTAGTTCAGTGACTATCTGTTCTGTGTTTGTGCCCCAGGTATGTACGGGTCTGTATTTCCCTTGTAACACCTATAAGTCAGTAATCATCTTATCTGTGTCTGTATCCCAAATATGGTACATGTTTGGATTCCCAATGGAAAACTGAATTAAACGTTTTCTTATATGTGTAATATCACTGCAATACCATGCAGTAAGAATAAGTTACACTTTAATAGTCAATGCAGGGCTAATGGCTATGAGTTTAGTTCAGTAGGCCCACTCGAACAACAACAATAGTTGTTTATCCACCGGACGGAGAAGTATCACCTAAATAGGTATAATAAAGACTTGTAATTGGTGTGGGGCCAATCTTGGTCTTGTTACTATCGGAAGAGACCAGTGGTAGTCATATGTAGCAATCAGTTTCGTGAGAGAGACATGTCAGACTGTTTGTTGAATGTACAAGTGTACAACTGTGAAATATAGATCATTATGAAATATATCTACAAGCCAATATCGAATTACGGTGAAGTGGCTAGCGTACTGGCTTCTGTATTCAGAGGATGATGGTTCGATACCATGGGTAGGCAAATCTTTTTTTTCTTGAAAATCTGTTTTTGGTCTGTAAATGGTGATCCCGTTTTACGGATCTGTCACAGACCTGTATGACAGTCTGTAAAAGTGTTTCACTCCAAACAATTTACAGACTCTCAAAAACAGATCGGTAACAGACCTGAAACAGAGTCTGTGTGCTACCTGGGTGTGGCAAAACTTCTACTTTGATAAAAGTTCTACTGTGACAAAACTTCTACTTTGACAAAAGTTCTATTTTGAAAGAAGTTCTACTTTGGCAAAGCTTCTACTTTGACAAAAATTCAACTATGGCAAAATTTCTACTTTGACAAAATTTCTACTTTGAAAGAATTTCTACTTTGGCAAAGCTTCTACTTTGAAAAAAATTCTACTGTGGAAAACTTCTACTTAGGCAAAAGTTCTAATTTGAAAGTATTTCTACTTTGGCAAAGCTTCAATTTTGCCAAAAGTTCTGCTGTGGCAAAATTTCTACTTTGGCATATCTTCTACTTTGACAAAATTTCTACTGTGGCATTACTTCTACTTTGACAAAAGTTCTACTTTGAAAGAAGTTCTACTTTGGCAAAGTTTCTTTTTTGACAAAAGTTGTGGTAAAACTTATACTTTGACATAGCTTCTACTTTTACAAAATTTCTACTGCGGAATAATTTCTACTTTGACAAAAGTTCTACTTTGGCAAAGCTTCTACTTTGACAAAAGTTCTACTGTGGCAAAATTTCCAATTTGACAAAAGTTCTACTTTGAAAGAAGTTCTATTTTGGCAAAGCTTCTACTTTGACAAAAGTTCTACTGTGGCAAAACTTCTATTTTGACATAAGTTCTACTGTGACAAAACTTCTACTTTGGCAAAAGTTCTAATTTGAAAGAAGTTTACATTGGCTAAGCTTTTATTTTGACAAAAGTTCTACTGTGGAAAAACTTCTACTTTGGCATAGCTTCTACTTTGACAAAAGTTTTACTGTGGCATAACTTCTACTTTGACAAAAGTTCTACTTTGAAGGAAGTTCTACTTTGGCAAAGCTTCTACTTTGACAAAAGTTCTACTGTGGCAAAACATCTACTTTCCAAAAAGTTCTAGTTTGAAAGAAGTTCTACTTTGGCAAAGCTTCTACTTTGACAAAAGTTCTGAAGTGGCACAAAACTTCTACTTTGACAAAAGTTCTACTTTGGCAAAGCTTCTACTTTGACAAAAGTTCTACTGTGGTAAAACTTCTACTTTGACAAAAGTTCTACTTTGAAAGATGTTAAACTTTTTCAAAAGCTTCTACTTTGACAAAAGTTCCACTGTGGCAAAACTTCTACTTTGACAAAAGTTCTACTTTCAAAGAAGTTCTAGTTTGGCAAAGCTTCTACTTTGATGAAAGTTCTACTGTGGCAAGACTTCTACTTTGGTATAGCTTCTACTTTGACAAAAGTTCTACTGTGGCAAAACTTCTACGTTGACAAAAGTTCTACTTTGAAAGAAGTTCTATTTTGGCAAAGCTTCTACTTTGACAAAAGTTCTACTGTGGCAAAATTTATATTTTGACAAAAGTTCTACTGTGACAAAACTTCTACTTTGGCAAAAGTTCTAATTTGAAAGAAGTTTACATTGGCTAAGCTTTTATTTTGACAAAAGTTCTACTGTGGAAAAACTTCTACTTTGGCAGAGCTTCTACTTTGACAAAAGTTCTACTGTGGCAAAACATCTACTTTCCAAAAAGTTCTAGTTTGAAAGAAGTTCTACTTTGGCAAAGCTTCTACTTTGACAAAAGTTCTGAAGTGGCACAAAACTTCTACTTTGGGAAAGCTTCTACTTTGACAAAAGTTCTACTGTGGTAAAACTTCTACTTTGACAAAAGTTCTACTTTGAAAGATGTTCAACTTTTGCAAAAGCTTCTGCTTTGACAAAAGTTCCACTGTGGCAAAACTTCTACTTTGACAAAAGTTCAACTTTCAAAGAAGTTCTAGTTTGGCAAAGCTTCTACTTTGACGAAAGTTCTACTGTGGCAAGACTTCTACTTTGGTATAGCTTCTACTTTGACAAAAGTTCTACTATGGTAAAACTTCTACTTTGACAAAAGTTCTACTTTGAAAGAAGTTCTACTTTTGCAAAGTTTTTGCTTTGACAAAACATCTACTGTGGCATAACTTTTACTTTGATAAAAGTTCTACTTTGAAAGATGTTCAACTTTTGCAAAGCTTCTACTTTGACAAAAGTTCTACTGTGGTAAAACTTCTACTTTGACAAAAGTTCTACTTTGAAAGAAGTTCTACTTTGGCAAAGCTTCTACTTTGACGAAAGTTCTACTGTGGCAAAACTTCTACTTTGGCATAGCTTCTACTTTGACAAAAGTTCTACTGTGGCATAACTTCTACTTTGACAAAAGTTCTACTTTGAAGGAAGTTCTACTTTGGCAAAGCTTCTACTTTGACAAAAGTTCTACTGTGGAAAAACATCTACTTTCCAAAAAGTTCTAGTTTGAAAGAAGTTCTACTTTGGCAAAGCTTCTACTTTGACAAAAGTTCTGAAGTGGCACAAAACTTGTACTTTGACAAAAGTTCTACTTTGGCAAAGCTTCTACTTTGACAAAAGTTCTACTGTGGTTAAACTTCTACTTTGACAAAAGTTCTACTTTGAAAGATGTTGAACTTTTGCAAAAGCTTCTACTTTGACAAAAGTTCCACTGTGGCAAAACTTCTACTTTGACAAAAGTTCTACTTTCAAAGAAGTTCTACTGTGGCAAAATTTTCTACTTTGACAAAAGTTCTACTTTGAAAGAAGTTCTACTTTGGCAAAGCTTCTACTTTGACGAAAGTTCTACTGTGGCATAACTTCTACTTTGGCATAGCTTCTACTTTGAAAAAAGTTCTACTGTGGCATAACTTCTACTTTTACAAAAGTACTACTTAGAAAGAAGTTCTACTTTGGCAAAGCTTCTACTTTGACAAAAGTTCTACTGTGACAAAACATCTACTTTCAAAAAAGTTCTAGTTTGAAAGAAGTTCTACTTTGGCAAAGCTTCTACTTTGACAAAAGTTCTGAAGTGGCACAAAACTTCTATTTTGACAAAAGTTCTACTTTGGCAAAGCTTCTACTTTGACAAAAGTTCTATTGTGGTAAAACTTCTACTTTGACAAAAATTCTACTTTGAAAGATGTTAAACTTTTGCAAAAGCTTCTACTTTGACAAAAGTTCCACTGTGGCAAAACTTCTACTTTGACAAAAGTTCTACTTTCAAAGAAGTTCTAGTTTGGCAAAGCTTCTACTTTGACGAAAGTTCTACTGTGGCAAGACTTCTACTTTGGTATAGCTTCTACTTTGACAAAAGTTCTACTGTGGCAAAACTTCTACGTTAACAAAAGTTCTACTTTGAAAGAAGTTCTACTTTGGCAAAGCTTCTACTTTGATAAAAGTTCTACTGTGGCAAAACTTCCAATTTGACAAAAGTTCTACGTTGAAAGAAGTTCTATTTTGGCAAAGCTTCCACTTTGACAAAAGTTCTACTGTGGCAAAATTTATATTTTGACAAAAGTTCTACTGTGACAAAACTTCTACTTTGGCAAAAGTTCTAATTTGAAAGAAGTTTACATTGGCTAAGCTTTTATTTTGACAAAAGTTCTACTGTGGAAAAACTTCTACTTTGGCAGAGCTTCTACTTTGACAAAAGTTCTACTGTGGCATAACATCTACTTTAAAAAAAATTCTACTTTGAAAGAAGTTCTACTTTGGCAAAGCTTCTACTTTGACAAAAGTTCTACTGTGGCAAAACTTCTACTTTGACAAAAGTTCTACTTTAAAAGAAGTTCTACTTTGGCAAAGCTTCACCTTTGACAAAAATTCTACTGTGGCAAGACTTCTACTTTGGCAAAAGTTCTAATTTGAAAGAAGTTCTACTTTGGCAAAGCTTCTACTTTGACAAAAGTTTTACTTTGAAAGAAGTTCTTGTTTGGCAAAGCTTCTACTTTGGCAAAACTTCTACTTTGGTATAGCTTCTACTTTGAAGAAAGTTCTACTGTTGCAAAACTTCTACTTTGGCAAAGCTTCTACTTTGAAAAAAGTTCTACTTTGGCAAAACTTCTACTATGAAAAAAATTATACTTTAAAAGAAGTACTACTTTGGCAAAGCTTCTACTTTGACGGAAGTTTTACTTTGACAAAACTTCTACTTTGGTATAGCTTCTACTTTGACGAAAGTTCTACTGTGGCAAAACTTCTACTTTGGCATAGCTTCTACTTTGAAAGAAGTTCTACTGTGGCAAAACTTCTACTTTGATAAAAGTTCTACTTTGAAAGATGTTCAACTTTGGCAAAGCTTCTACTTTGACGGAAGTTTTACTTTGACAAAACTTCTACTTTGGTATAGCTTCTACTTTGACGAAAGTTCTACTGTGGCAAAACTTCTACTTTGGCATAGCTTCTACTTTGAAAGAAGTTCTACTGTGGCAAAACTTCTACTTTGACAAAAGTTCTACTGTGACAAAACATCTACTTTCAAAAAAGTTCTAGTTTGAAAGAAGTTCTACTTTGGCAAAGCTTCTACTTTGACAAAAGTTCTGAAGTGGCACAAAACTTCTATTTTGACAAAAGTTCTACTTTGGCAAAGCTTCTACTTTGACAAAAGTTCTATTGTGGTAAAACTTCTACTTTGACAAAAATTCTACTTTGAAAGATGTTAAACTTTTGCAAAAGCTTCTACTTTGACAAAAGTTCCACTGTGGCAAAACTTCTACTTTGACAAAAGTTCTACTTTCAAAGAAGTTCTAGTTTGGCAAAGCTTCTACTTTGACGAAAGTTCTACTGTGGCAAGACTTCTACTTTGGTATAGCTTCTACTTTGACAAAAGTTCTACTGTGGCAAAACTTCTACGTTAACAAAAGTTCTACTTTGAAAGAAGTTCTACTTTGGCAAAGCTTCTACTTTGATAAAAGTTCTACTGTGGCAAAACTTCCAATTTGACAAAAGTTCTACGTTGAAAGAAGTTCTATTTTGGCAAAGCTTCCACTTTGACAAAAGTTCTACTGTGGCAAAATTTATATTTTGACAAAAGTTCTACTGTGACAAAACTTCTACTTTGGCAAAAGTTCTAATTTGAAAGAAGTTTACATTGGCTAAGCTTTTATTTTGACAAAAGTTCTACTGTGGAAAAACTTCTACTTTGGCAGAGCTTCTACTTTGACAAAAGTTCTACTGTGGCATAACATCTACTTTAAAAAAAATTCTACTTTGAAAGAAGTTCTACTTTGGCAAAGCTTCTACTTTGACAAAAGTTCTACTGTGGCAAAACTTCTACTTTGAAAGAAGTTGTACTTTGGCAAACCTTCTTCTTTGACAAAAGTTCTACTTTGGCAAAGCTTCTACTTTGACAAAATTCTACTTTGAAAGAAGTTCTACTGTGGCAAAACTTCTACTTTGACAAAAGTTCTACTTTGAAAGAAGTTCTACTTTGGTAAAGCTTCTACTTTGACGAAAATTCTACTGTGGCAAAACTTTTACTTTGGCATAGCTTCTATTTTGAAAAATTTCTACTGTGGCATAACTTCTACTTTGACAAAAGTTCTACTTTGAAAGAAGTTGTACTTTGGCAAAACTTCTACTTTGACAAAAGTTCTACTGTGGCAAAACTTCTACTTTGACAAAAGTTCTACTTTGAAAGAAAATCTACTTCGGCAAAGCTTTTGTTTTGACAAAAGTTTTAGTGTGGCTGTTGTAGTCTTGGTAGTCTCTGTGTTTCTGTGTATTCTCTAGTTTCGCCTCGGTGGTCTCGACATGGAGGGTGGGAAGATGGGAGGCCACCTAGTGGTAGACTTTACAACATCTCCTTCCTTTAACCATATACGAACGAACAGAAATGAATGCGATCAAAACGGAAAATGAGAATGCGAAAAATAAACCAACATGAATGAACAATGAGGATGTGTACGAAGATGAATGAACAATGGGTAGGTGAGATGAAAATAAACGCATGAACAATGAGTAGTGAAACGATGAAAAATGAAACGACAACGAATTGAAATGACATGAAGATAAATCGGACGGGAGACTGAAATGTCGACTTGCGCCGTTTACTGAGAGGGTGGTGGAGGTTTAATGTAGCGTCGGCCCGAGCGGGTAACGCCAAGGGCGGCCACAGGAGCATGTTGACCACTGCTGGCCGAAGGGGGCACCCAAACCACCCGGTCACGAACGGGAATACGGGAAACAAGTAAACGAGCGGGTGAGGCCGGAATCTCTCGAACAGGACGGCTGGGCGCTTCAACAGAACGGACTGGCGTAGACTCTTGTTGAGCAGACGACTGGAACACGGAAGACTGTCCAGACGGAGTATTGACACCAGCGACTGGACGGGCCGTCCTTGCGACGACTGACTGGACAGCCACTGATGAACTTCCACTCGGCTGAACCAAAGCCGTCGGTTGAGTGGGTGGAGCGACAACCGGGCCACGTGAAAAATGCGGACGGGAAGGTTGCATGGTCCGCTGAACGGCTGTCGGTCTGGTCGCGTTATCGACGTTAATTGCCCAGCGTGTACGACGAAACATACGCCCATCAGTTAAGCGGACGATATAAGAGTGTGGTTCTGGGCACACCACATTTACGACACCAAGTTGCCACTTCCCTTTGATCAAGGCACGAACACGTTGTCCTACAGTCAACGCAGACGACCGAACACTCACTGGGCGGGATTGAACAAACGACGCCGTTTGTTGGCGACGAGACAACTCTTGACGTACAAACGACGCCGGCACCAGCTTTGGAGATAAGGATGCATCGAGAAAAGGCAGCACACCACGAAGATTACGTCCTTGAAGTAGCACTGAAGGGGCCGGTAATGAGCCGGACACCGGGGTCGAACGGATGGCTGCCAGGGCCTCCCATAGTGACTTTCCTTCAGCAAACATCTTCAGCAAAGTGCGTTTTACCGTTTGGATGTGTCGCTCAACAGGTCCGTTGGATTGGGCGAACTCGGGACTCGACGTCACTTGCTTGATGTTCAACGAGGCACAATATTCACGGAACTCCGCACTGGAAAATTGAGTCCCGTTGTCAGACTCCAACTCCTCTGGCCGTCCAAAGTCACAGAAAAATCGTGACATCTCTTCAATGATGGCTGACGACGTTGTTGATTTAAGGGGAACGACACACGGCCATTTGCTGTATGAGTCCACCAGCAAAATATAGTTCACGCGCTCAAACTCGAACAAATCAGCAGACACCAGCTGAAAGGCGTAATCCGGAAGCCGGACGGGATGTAACTGCAGCTTAGGGTTTCGACCACGGTTTTCTTGGCAAACCGAACAACTGGCCACCATATTTTTCACTTGATCCTCCCAACCGGGCCAGTACACTGCTGACTTCGCGCGTAAAACAGACTTCGTTTCACCGAAATGACCGTCGTGTATACCCTCCATGGTCTCGCGACGAAGGGACATTGGAACCACTAAACGACTGCCACACAATAAAACGCCTTCCACCATTGACAAATCGCTCCGCACCGACCAATACGGTTTGACTGAAGCCGGACACTGAGCACGCTTCTCAGGCCATCCTTTTTGAATCACCGTTTTCAAAAGTTGCAGAGTAGGGTCCAAGGCCGTGGCTTCGGCATAACGCTTCCTTGTGGACACGGACGTGACGAGACTATGAAGCACATGATGCACTTGGTCTTCACTATCCTGGGTGACGTCATCCGTGAACAAACGCGGTGAAGGTGCACGGCTCAAGGTGTCGGCGATGAAAAGCTCCTTGCCGGGCTTATACACAAGCCGAAAGTCGAATCTTTGCAGTTGAAGTCGCATCCGTTGGATCCTTGGGGAGCAAGTTGCTATCGGCTTTTCCAGCAGACCAACAAGCGGTTTGTGGTCCGATTCAACGGTCACTTTTTTTCCATAAACATATTGCCGTAATCTCAGCAAACCAAACTGAACCGCCAGCAGCTCCTTTTCTATTTGACATTAACGTTTTTGAGTCTCAGTCAGTGACGTGGACGAAAAAGCCACAGGCTGGCCATCTTGCAATAACACTGCGCCAATGCCGATGGGCGAAGCATCTACTGACACCACCAACGGTTTGGAAAGATCAAATAAACGTAAAACCGGCAACGAAGAAATGGCGGACTTGAGGGCATTTAAGGCTTGATCTTGTTGCGCGTCCCACACCCATGCCGCATCCTGCTTCAACATGTCACGAAGAGGTCGCGTTAGAACAGCCAAGTCTTTACAAAATTTGTCCAAGTACGTTACCATTCCAAGTAAGCGTATCAACTCGTTTTTGTCCGTAGGAGCCGGCATCTTCACAATAGCTTCCACTTTTTCAGGATCAGGCTTCAAAGATCCATTTCCGATCACATGATCCAACCAGGGCAGATTCTGAACAAAGAATTGGCATTTCTTTAACTGCAACTTTAAATTCTTTTCCCGGCAACGTACCAGCACTCGGCGCAGATTACACTCCAGTTCCTCCATTGTTTCTCCCATCACCAAAAAGTCGTCGAAGTAAATCAGCACTCCGAGCAAATCGCCGAACAGCTCCGACATGGCCTGAAGGTAAACTTCGGGAGCCGAGATGAGGCCAAACGGGAGCCGCAGGAAACGATATCTTCCTTTGGGTGTCGCCATGGTGCACAAATATGAAGAGCGGTCAGACAGAGGTATTTGGTAAAAACCGGATGCAGCGTCAAGGCTACAAAAATACTTTGCCTTACCAATCTTTCCAAACAGCTGTTCCACCGTCGGCACCATGAAGTGTTGCCGCTGTATAGCCTTGTTCAAGTCAGATGGATCAGGACAGATACGGACGTCTTCATCAGGTTTTCCAACTACCAGCATTCTGCTCACCCACTCCGTCGGTTCGACTACTGGAGCAATGATGTTGTCAGCAACCATCTGATCCAGTTTGTCGAACACCTTTTTCTCCAAACTAAACGGAATACGACCCGCCGCCGATACCACAGGATCCACATGATTAGGGCCAGTTGCCAGGCGTATTTCATGTTCAATTGGAAGCTTTCCAATGCCGTTGAACACGTCTGCAAACTCTTTCACGATTGGCGGCTGTAGTTGTGGCGGCGACACGGTGATGGAATGAATACGCTTGATGAGCTTCATTAACTTGCACGCCGAAAGCCCTAAGATGGCTGGTTGACCAGGTTCATTAACCACCACAAATCGAAGCACATAAGCTACTCCACGGCGAACCACTTGTCCCCTGTACACGCCCAGAACATTCAGATAACCACCGTTTGCGCTGTAGTTTCTTACTCGAGGGCCAGGTTCTAAAGGAGCACCATTCGGGCACACACTCACATACAATTCATATGGCAACACATTACACGTAGCGCCCGAGTCAAGTTTAAAACGAATAGTTGCCTTTCCATCGACTGCCATATCTTCATACCACTCGTCCACTTTTTCTTCTGTGCAGGTGAGTTGATGAGTGACGTAATCTTCTCCCAAGAATGCGTTGGCTCCTGTCAACTGGCCATCAAACTCTTCCTCCTCGACGGCGTGCAACTGCTGTTGCATAAAAGTTCCGCGTTGAGCAGGCCGCATTGTCGGTTGTCGGTTATCCGTCGGAGGTGCAGGTAATGGCGCCATCTTACGAGGGTGTGACGTACCTTGTTGAGGTCTCCCATTCGGACACCTATTTGCAAAATGGCCGACCTGCTGACACGCGAAGCACACCACTCTTGCTGCAGAACATTGATCTTTTCGATGACGTCTGCCACAATCCTGACAATTAACATACTGCTGCATGTTCCCGCCAGGTTGACGCAACTTGTTGTAAGAGCTCATGCCCTGCTTTCCTTTTGGCTGGTTGTCCTGTAGGCGATGAACAGTAGACTCTCCTCGTGGCGCCATCTGGGTCAGTTTTGATGAAGCTGATTCACACGCGCGAACAATGTTGCAGGCCGCAGCCAACTTTAAGTCAGTTTCAAATAAAAGTTTTTCGCGCACATGTTCACTGGCCACGCCCAAAACAATCTGGTCCCGCAACACTGACTCTATAACCGGGTCCGAACCATAATTGCACGACGTTACCATACTGCGTAACTCCATCAGCCACGTGTCGAAAGACTCACCCGGTTGCTGGTGACGACGATGAAAAAGGAAGCGATCAAATACTTCGCTTTTGAGGGGCTCAAAATATGTCGTGAATGCAGTTAACACTTCAGCAATCTTCTTTGTATTTGCCGCTGTCAACGGTAACGTCTCATAAATCTTGACTCCCTCTCTTCCAAGCAGGGACAACAGCACTCCAATCAAAACTTCTTCATCCTTCTCGTCCTTACGCGTGGCTTTAATGTACAACTCAAACTGACGACGCCATTGCGCCCACTCCACGGCCAAATTAGGCGCCGTGAACGCAAACGGATCAGGGAACTTCAAGCCTTGGGCCATGGCTGCACAATTTCAAACGTCGGAAACACAAATAAACGATAACCAGGACACACACGCAACAGAAAATGTGGAAATCAACCACGAGAGAGGACGGATGTTCTCGATTGGCCTGGATACAGTTTAGTTGAACCACGTGCGAAAAGGGATGCTTGAGATACGAACGGACAGCGTTGACACGACAGAGCCGTAATTACCACGTAATTACCACGAATCACCCCACAATCAGGGCTAGGGAACGACAATTACCAGTTCCAACTCAGTGTGAAACATCAAGAAACACACCACACGCGAGAAATTGAAAAATTACTCGAGCACTTCTGACACCATGTTGTAGTCTTGGTAGTCTCTGTGTGTCTGTGTATTCTCTAGTGCCGCCTCGGTGGTCTCGACATGGAGGAGGGGAAGATGGGAGGCCACCTAGTGGTAGACTTTACAACAGTGGCATAATTTCTACTTTGACAAAAGATTTTCTTTGAAAGAAGTTCTACTTTAGCAAAACTTCTACTTTGACAAAAATTATACTTTGAAAGAAGTTCTACTTTGGCAAAGCTTCTACTTTGACGAAAGTTCCACTCTGGCAAAATTACTACTTTGGTATAGCTTCTACTTTGACAAAAGTTCTACTGTGGCAAAACTTCTACTTTGACAAAAGTACTACTTTGAAAGAAGTTCTACTTCGGCAAAGCTTTTGTTTTGACAAAAGTTCTACTGTGGCATTACTTCTACTTTGACAAAAGTTCTACTTTGAAAGATGTCCAACTTTTGCAAAGCTTCTACTTTGACAAAAGTTCTACTGTGGCAAAAATTCTACTTTGACAAAAGTTCTACTTTGAAAGAAGTTCTACTTTGGCAAAACTTCTACTTCGGTAAAGCTTCTACTTTGAAAAAAGTTCTACTGTGGCACAACTTCTACTTTGACAAAAATTCTACTTTGAAAGAAGTTCTACTTCGGCACTCTCCCTCGCGTTACTGGCGGATGACAGCCGAAGCATACGAGTTCTCTGCACCTCGGGCTTCATTTTGCCGGCCACTAGACTATATGAAAGGGCCTACAGTATGTCCCCCGGTCTAAAGTGAAGGCCAAGAAAGCGTAGCTTCGGCTGTCATCCACCAGGAACGCGAGGGAGAGTGATAAAAAATGGCGACTAGGCTGGGTGGGAATCTTTTCAAAATTACACTTTACTAGATTGGGAATAACTCGGCCAATCTAATCCAGAATGAAAATTTCTTTTTTGATTCGTATTAAGGGATGGACGAGCAAACTTTTGGAAGAATTTGTTTTTTTTAAAGGTTAGCATTTACCCAAAAAGCGATACCTAAGACCCCCAAAAATTGTTAAAATGAAAAAAAACCCAAACTTTAACATTAAATATCTCCGGAACGGCAGAGAATATTTACTTCTGCAACAGGTGAATTTGGTGTAGAAAACTGGATATGCCTGAATTATTTCAGATTTTTAGGTCCCATAGTGGAATGGGAAAAAAGTGGGGTCCATGGATTTGGTGCACTTGAGTAGTGGATTGCTTGTTGAAATGGTTTTATCCAAATTTTATTATTAATTCAAACAATTTGATAACTTGAATCGATTCATTCGATTTAATCCAACATTTTTCAGTAGAAATTATTAATTGCGAGCCCGAAGGGCGAAGCTAATAATCGCATACGCAGAAAAAGAAAACCCATGTAACTTTGTCTGTCTGTCTGTCTGTAGGTATGTAACGCTTCATAGCTCGGGCGTTTTACGACAGATTTCGGACTTTTTGGTCTTAAAAATTACACAAAAAAAATGTGATGCGACCAGAACAAAAATAATTTCATTTACATTTATTTGGGAGGATTCCCGTAATTAATTAAAAATTGCGAAAATAATTGCATAACGACTAGTGACATCTGGCGGTAGCGACTACAACTTTTTCAATTAAGGTCAAAATTAATCACCACCAGATTTCCAAAGCATCGCCGTGATGACGCAATAATTGATGACCCAACCATGACGCAACAAGCAGATTTGCATTTATGTTTTACAGTTAATTAACTTAAAGATGGTTATTTTTAAATTCAATTATTGAACTTTATTTGTAAAAATAGGAACACATGAGTTGAGCAAACTAAACGTAAATAACTTGCGAGGATATTGAACAGTGACGGAAAAATCCCGTTTTAAAACCAAAAACTCTTTGAAGAAAAGTGTGAATTGTTAATAAGTCCAACTTAACAATAGGCCCTGAATTTGTCATTTAAGACAGTTTTCAACTGGCTTACGACTATCCCTTCGCGGCGAGCTGATAAGCTTGCTTTTCTATCTTAGTTATGTTGGCTTCACACCAACCTACTATATCACGCCCAACCCGAAGTCCGTGCCCCACGAATACGGACGTTAATTTACCTGACATACAAGAAAATAATATTGTTATTGAAGACGCAACAACTTCGATAACAATTTCTAAAACCTTTTCCCAATCGGAGTCTATAAACTCTCAACCCATAATAACGAGAACTATAATTCCCGTTGAACCCGAAGTCATCATTGATGCAATAGACCCCCATCAAGTTGACAATTCAAGCAAGGAAACTACCGATCTGATTAACGAAATGGATAAAGAGATCTCCGGAATTGGATAATCCGTCAACGATCAGATGAATAATGAAAGAGTCTCTTCCGGCCGTGCATTTTCCAGAACAAATTCACCCGACGATTCAATTAAGGAAACTACCGATATGATTAACGAAATAGATAAAGAGATCACCGGAATTGGATACTCCGTCAACGATAAGATGAATAATGAAAGAGTCTCTTCCGGTAGTGCAATTTCCAGAACAAATTAAACCTGACGATTCAATTAAGGAAACTACCGATATGATTAACGAAATGGATAAAAAGATCACCGGAATTGGATACTCCGTCAACGATCAGATGAATAATGAAAGAGTCTCTTCCGGCCGTGCAATTTCCAGAACAAATTCACGATTCAATTAAGGAAACTATCGATATTATTAAAAAAATTGATAAAAAGATCACCGGAATTGGATACTCCGTCAACGATCAGATGAATAATGATAGAGTAAATTCCGGCCGTGCAATTTCCAGAACAAATTCACCTGACGATTCAATTAAGGAAACTACCAATATGATTAACGAAATGGGTAAAGAGATCACCGGAATTGGATACTCCGTCAACGATCAGATGATTAATGAAAGAGGGTCTTCCTGCCGTGCAATTTCCAGAACAAATTCACCTGAGGATTTAATTAAGGAAACTACCGATCTGATTAACGAAATGGATAAAGAGATCACAAGAATTGGATACTTCGTCAACGATCAGATGAAAAATGAAAGAGCCTCTTCTGGCCGTGCAATTTCCACAACAAATTCACCTGACGATTCAATTAAGGAAACTACCGATCTGATTAACGAAATGGATAAAGAGATCACCGGAATTGGATACTCCGTCAACGATCAGACGAATAATGAAAGAGTCTCTTCCGGCCGTGCAATTTCCAGAACAAATTCACGATTCAATTAAGGAAACTACCGATCTGATTAACGAAATGGATAAAGAGATCACCGGAATTAGATACTCTGTCAACGATAAGATGAAAAATGAAAAAGTCTCTTCCGGCCGTGCAATTGTAAGGATCGGCTGTCGCGTAATCGCATTCGGACACGTAACAGCCACGGGTTATATGACACCTCCGTGCAGAATACAGTATGAACCTTTCACAATAGAAGCCATTGTAGGTTTTAAACATGTAGCAGCATTAATAGACACAGGCTCAACTACAAGTGTAATTTCAGCAGACTTCGAGAAACAGATCCCGCCGAAAGAAAAGAAGGAAAAGGAAGTGGAAAAACTAAACCTAATAACAGCATGTGGAGATCCAATGGAGAAGTTAAAAACAGTAGAACTACAAGTGAAATTACATTCTGTAGACGATAACCTGGTTAGACACACCTTTCTCGTAGTACCCAACTTAGCCGTTAAATGCATCTTAGGAATGGATTTTATAACAAATCTTGAATTCCAATTGAACACTGCCAGCAGGCAAATTTCCTATAAAAATGACGGAAGGCAGTATCACCTAATCGCCCAAATATCAAAAGCACAAGCATGTCAAGTCTGTGTTATAGTAAATCAGAAACTGGAAGAAGAAATCAATACATTAATTGGAAGGACAGAAATCCGTGCAGAGGATCTTGAATTGGACGAAACATTGGAAAGCAACAGAGGAATATTCGCAACTTCTGACGCAGACTTCGGCATGGCGATTGGAGAAGAACACTTCATAGAGACAGTGGGGCCACCTGTCTTTATACCACCAAGGCGTCACCCATTAGTTATGTTGCCAGTCATTGACAACCACATAGAAATGATGTTGAATTACGACGTGATTGAGGAAAGCACAAGCCCGTATAGCTCACCAATTTTACTAGTGAAAAAGAAAGACGGAACGATACGAATCTGCGTGGACTTAAGATTCGTAAACGATATCACGATAAAAGACAAATTCCCAATCCCTAGTATCGAACAAACAAGGGATTATCTGAATGGAGCAAAGTACTTCTCAACACTCTATTTCATCAGCGGATACTGGCAAATACCAATAAGAGAAAAAGACAGACACAAAACGGCGTTCACAACGCAAAACGGCCACTACCAATTCAAACGGATGGCTTTTGGATTTACTAATGCCCCTCCAACCTTCCAACGAATTATGACAAAAATTTTAAGAAAAGTGATTGGAAAATTTGCTCTAGTATACCTAGACGATGTAATTATATTCTCGAAAACGGAAGATGAGCACCTAATGCACAATGGTATCGTATTTGGGCTCATACACAAATCAGGAATGAAACTAAAACTCGCGAAATGCTGTTTCTTCCAATTGAGTGTACTGTATCTAGGACAAATAATGTCAGAGAAAGGCTCGAGCACCGACCCAAAGAAAATTGAAGCAGTAAAAAATTTCCCTATACCGGAAAACAAGAAACAAGTCAAGAGTGCCCTAGGTTTCTTTGGATACTACAGGAAGTATATAAGAAATTTCGGTACGATTGCTCATCCACTTACAGAAATTACGAAACAAAACAAAGATTTTGTTTGGAGCCAAGAACAAGAAAATACCTTTAACATTTTAAAAAAGAAGTTGACAACCGCACCCATCTTAGCACACCCATATTTTTCTGAAGAGTTTATAGTACAAACCAACGCGTCTGGTTTTGGCGTCGGAGTAGTGCTGGGACAAACGCAACCCTACTAAAACACCGCATACTAATAACGTTATATGATGGTCAAAAACGAATGTGTACAACCAAAATTGATTTTTCGAACGTTGTATTTATCTAATTTTTGTTCGAAGAAATTCATCTTAAATTTTAGATTCGCTTAACGTTCATAGCATTTACGAATACAACAATCAATATCAGCACCTGAAATGAACATAAATTTTAGGAACGGATTTGAAGGTGAAATCTAGAAAGTAGATATTTCACATTTGTAATAAACATCTTACGTTAATAGAACATTAAACGCCGAACATATATCTAATCCGTAAAATCGTATATTCATGTAACGTGCGGGATCGCATGTAAAATATGAAAATTATGCTTCTATTTTTAATGTTGGGCGAATGTTCATATAACCTTCCCATTTGGACAAAGGTGTATGTGATTCTACCCTCTTGGCGCCATAATTTTACATAAGAACAAATAGCTCAATGGTAGAGCAGCGGCCTTGTAAGCCAAAGGTCTGTGGTTCGATTCCCAGCTCCGACTTCTCTAATATAACGCTTCGGAAGCATGGCACAAGCTGTGATCGTGAGGAGATTGGCTATAACATACGTATGTGTATGTTTTTTGTATGTTCTATGAACATACCAAAGGTATTCAGAATAGAACTAGAATAGTATATTACGAAATGGAAATTGAATGAGCGGAAATAGTGCACCAAAAATGAACGTTATATTCACATACCATTTGAACATCCACATACATTTTTCGAATCTCACATTTACATGCAATGAACGTCGACGTTTTAGTAGGGAATGGGTGGACGGGAAGTGAAGAGACGTAGTAATAGCATATGGATCAAAACATCTAACAGACACGCAGTCTCAGTGGAGCACACTAGACAAAGAGCTCTATGTGATAATGTATGCACTCAAAACGTACCATCACTACCTCTACGGCCCGAAGTTTACGGTATACACGGATCATCAGCCGCTAGTAGACATACTAAAAAATCCGTTAAAAGCTGAAACGGCGAAAGT
The DNA here is from genome assembly GCF_021234035.1 of Daphnia pulicaria. Classification (NCBI taxonomy): domain Eukaryota; kingdom Metazoa; phylum Arthropoda; class Branchiopoda; order Diplostraca; family Daphniidae; genus Daphnia; species Daphnia pulicaria. The sequence goes on from NC_060915.1 coordinate 1,985,527, forward strand.
AACACGGTGGGTCCAGCAAACACAGTTGTACAATATAGAAGTACGTTTTCGACCTGGATCTTCGAATGCAAATGCGGATTTCATGAGTCGAATACCAGTTCCAGCAACAACATATCCTCTCCCAGATTTGACAACGGCGCCAATCTGTCTCATTCTGGGAAACCTTACAACGGAGCAGGGAAAAGACAACTTCTGCAAGACAGCCCGAGAGAAACATGAAAAACAGTTAAATAAACGCGCAGAAATGGAGGAAGTGTATCGCAGAATGAAAGATTACAATGAAGAACAAAAGGGACTCCAGAAAACGATACACCCTCAACTCACCACATCACGATTTGTCAATGCCTCTAGACCCACTGGAATCGGATTCGGATGAAGAGGAATTCACGGTGTTAAACAATGGGTTATTGGCAACAAGTGACGGCAAGATCCTAGCCCCAGAATCATTGAGAGAGAAAAGATCCTGTTCAGATACCATGACGACCCATTAGCAGGTTACTTGGGAACAAGGAAAACATTAGGAAGAATACGTTGCCGGTACTACTGGCCGGGAATGGTCAAAGACATAAAAACATATATGAAACAGTGTGCCATTTGTGAGAAACGCAAAGCACTCGGGTCTAGTAAAGCACCACTAGTACCCATTACGCCGCCGGAGAAGCCTTGGCAGCTGATGGCAATGGACATTGTGGGCCCATTAGACCTTACGGAGAAAGAAAATACGCACATACTTGTCATGGGCGAGTACGCAACAAGATACAGTGGGTACCGAAAGTATCCGTACGGCTGAGATGATCAGTAGGAAAAACGCGTTTTTCAAAACTGTCCCAAAAATAGAATTCTCTGTGGAATTGAATAAAAAAATTTTCCAAGGCCAATATTAGGGAGGGTTATCATGTGATTTTTTTTGGGAATTTTTCAACAACGCGATATGTGGTTTTTATCGCGTTGCGTAAGAATCCGTACGGCCGAGAGGCCTAGTAGGGAATGGGCTTATTTTGGAGGCCTGTCATTCGATATCTACGTAATATTATAGGGTGGGAAAGTTCTTAAAAAAAAGAGCATGGTTTTTATTTTTCTGCGTATGCGATTAAGATAGAAAAGCAAGCTTTCAGCTCGCCGCGAAGGGATAGTCGTAAGCCAGTTGAAAACTGTTTTAAATGAAAAATTAAGGGCCTATTGTTAAGTCGGACTTTTTTCTAAATACCATCCTAATTTTTCAGAATTTTTCAATAAATTCAATGTTTTTTCTATGAAATTTTGTGAAAAAAATTCTATCGCGAAATTTTGATTTGTATGAGTCATGGTTAACAAAGGGCATGGGTCAAAACAATATTTTTATTCAAAAAAAAGTATTTCTATAATAAGACTAGAGAACTAATTTTTTAACTAAAGTTCTGGTCGCACCGCATATTTTTTGTGTAATTTTTAAAACCCAAAAGTCCGAAATCTGTCTGAAAACTCCCAAGCTATGGAGCGTTACATACAGACAGACAGACAAAGTGACATGGTTTTTATTTTTCTGTGTATGCGATTATTAGCTTCGCCCTTCGGGATCGCAATTAGGCCTATTGTTCTTTCTTACTAGTAAAAATACACGGGTTAAACTAAAATCGTTCATGTTTGTCTTCATCATTTGTGCCTTAACATTGTGAGTAAATTCGCCTCTTTATTTATTAAGTATCTTCGTATTGGTGACACAATGATTGTGTTGGGTCAACCTTTACATCTGGTGGCTGCGATTTTCGAACTCACTTACAATGTTATCGTATACTGGTGCTAGACCTAAGACTACGAATATTTTGGATAAAAACGTGAACGCATTTGATAATATTTTACCTGATACTACTGTTCCTCATGTACCCACTGTAAACCCTATTCCTATTCAATTTTCTTCCACCCCCCGTATATCTTCAACTCGTACGCACCGGCCAATCAGCAATCTTCCCGTTGATAGGCCTACTCGTTCAAACAAAGATTACGTCCCACTTAACCGTATTCCAAACCCTGAGGTTATATTCAGTAAACGTGTTTTACGCAATCGAACTGAAAAATCGAGATTGGTTCAAAAATCAAAAGTTTCTTCACTCCCTCGCCGAAAATATCGATTGCTGAAGTAAATCTTTCTCCAATTAATAAGCCTATTTTTGACCGTTTCTCTTTTCCGAAAGCCGACGAACGTATTATTTCTGATCCTGTGTTAATTCCGACGACTGTATGGACACCGCCCAATCAATTAGACGTAGAAAATAATTGTGCAATTAATAGGCCCGATACTGTTATTGATATTACCGACGAGAATCTGATTCAGCTTGCCGACGGCATTTTGAATCCTTCCCAATTTGTGGAAAATAATAAAATTTTTATTCAAAATAATTCCGAGATTTCCGTAAATAATCGTCGATCTTCAGCGGAAGATACTGATTCTTTTTTTTTGCAATTCTTAATCGTTTGGGTGATTTATTACGTAACCCGCCTGCTCAAATAAATCTTCCATCCGCGCCTTTTCCGTCAGCTGAAAATAGTTCCACGCTTGAAGCAATTAATAATCCCGTAACTTTTACACCTTATTTTCAATTTGATGTTATTAACGAATTAGACCCACATAACAACGCCGCGGCTGGCCCTGTTGAAAGTGTAGATCTTATTGAATTTCCCCTGATTAAAAGTAATTCTCATGGACAAGTGGGTGATAAACTCCAAAATCCAATCGTTTCGCAGCAAATACGATTACATTGTCAAGGAGGAACTGACGAAACCGCGCCCAAATTACAAAAAAAACAACAACGACGATAAAATTATTAACAGCAATCATAAAGAGGGGGCCAGTGACGACAGATATAGCAACAATTCGCGAAGCAATCAACTCTGCTACCAAGAATCGGTTCGACCGTCTGTCCCACTTTCCCTTTCCATTCCCAGTATTTCGAACCCTTCAGCAATTAATATCGCTGACGAACGCGTCATCTTTGTCCCAGACGACAGCGAACGAATCGATAGTCCTTTTATCTGCATTTGCGACAAATGCGATAAACGAACTGATTGCAATAATCAAATTCATCAGTGCGACGGGGGAATTTTTGAAACGGGCGAAAATATACTTTAGGGAACTAGAAAGAAAAGGATTTGTTTGGAATCGGAAACCGCAGGGCATACACAAACCACTCAGACATTTAATAACTATCCTGAGTTGCCATCATTACTCATCGATCCCTATCTTTTTTACAAGATTCAAATAACCAATTCGATCGATTCCAATGCCTTTTCAATCCTTCGACCACAGCTGAGCGTGAAATTCCTGCGCCTTTTAGTACTGATAATTTTGCATCAAGAGTACATTCAGCAGCCGACGAGAGATTTGGTTTTGTACAAGGCATTCCTGATTCAAGAGGAGCTCACGAGAATTGGGAGACGAAAGCAGCATTCCAAGCGAAGTACACCGACGTAATCACGAACGAAGGGGATTTATTAATCATTCGACCGAGAGCAACGACAGACCAGTTAAACAACGTCCAGATAGGAGTGAAAGCATTGATAGAGGAATTTTCAAATCTGAAGGGGCAAATAGGCCTACAGCGTCAAAGCCCATTGACATTTGTAAACCGGAGGAATATTGCAGTGGACAGCATCCAGAATATAATCACAGAGACACGGCAAACAGAAAAATGGCCAACGACAAATATGGAGACTCCTTCAGGCCTACTGTGCACAGAGGTGCAGCAAGGGAATTCTCCGCCGGAGACCGAAACGGAAGACGAAACGAGAAAAGAAATTACGACGCTGACAATGACCAATGGAGACAAGGAAAATTTACACATAGCCGACGAAGTTCTGACACCTCGTCCTCTGATTCCGACGCCGATTCCTTCTACGTTGAATATCAGCCAGCTGGTGAACCAGCTAATGGAAACAAATCCAAGTGCTATCATAATTCTTCTCCCATAAGATGCTTTTTGCCGAAAATAGAAAATGGTGTCAAAGAAGTTCACACCTTTTCCGACAATCACAAGGGACGCGTAGCCATAACTATGCTGAACCAAATTCAAAATTATACGGGAAGCCCAGATGTTCGCTTCGACCGATGGATAAAATTATTCGATAACGTCGTGGCGATGTCCAATTGGAACAATTCAGATATTGTGAGTATGCTGTCAACCAAAATGTCTGGCGAGGCATATGACTTTTTACAAAATATCATGGAAAGTGATACCATCGATTACAACAAGATAAAAGCCCTTTTTCAGGAATTTCCACGGCGACGAGGATGCCGACTTTTATCAAGAAAAATTTGACGAGAGGCAACGGAAGCCGAAAGAAATTATTTTGAATTACGCTTTTCGTTTAAAAACAATTTATCAGCGAGCCTATCCGTCAAATAAGCTAGAAACTCAGGACGAAAAATCTAGTCAATTACAGTTTTTACGCCAGAAATTTTTACAAGGGCTTGAACCTGAACTACAGCATATCATCCGCTACAAAAAAGTTTCGTCGTTTCAGGAGCTAGTTACCATCACGCAGAAATATGCAAAGCGAGTCCAATTAGAGCAAAATTATAAAGAGAAAAAAGTATTCGTTAATGCGGTATCTACTGTCAGAAATGACTCACTTCTGATTTAAGCAATTGAGAAACAAAGTGACTCCATCAATGCTATTTCTACTAGCCTTAAATTCGGTAACAAACCCGCTGAGCCTACAATTTTTCAAAATCCCGCAACCGTAAATTCAAATTTCAGTCAACAAATGGAGCAATTGACTGAATCAATGATAAATCTGGACGGCCTACTTAGTTCAAGTATTCAAAAAGATATTTCGCGTAATCAACAACGCGGAGGGCAATCGAATGGCTACAATCAGCAAAATCAGTCGTCCTTTTTTAACCCCGCCCCTCAAATCCATATATAATAAAAGAACAAGCTTTTGTGGGAGGGGCTTATTCATGTCACGGACATTTTGGGGGAGGAGCCTGTGTCTGTGTCAACAATGTGTCAACACAGGCTCCTCCCCCAAAATGGAACATGCCCAAACACGCCCAAACAAATCACCACCAGATGTCGTCACCGTAATGACGCAATCTTTGATGACGCAACAACCAGCATCACCACCAGATGTCTATAGCATCGCCGTGATGACGAAATCTTCAAGTAAAGTACTGGGCAGATTTCCCACGATAAAATATATTACGGGCAGATGATTAAGCTACAGAAAAGCGAATAGCCAAAAAGTACGGCTTTACGCTAGACCAAAGTTCCCCGGATTTGAACGGGGCTCAGGTTGCCCCGCCCCTCAAATTAACTTCAATAAATCGCGACCCGGCAACAGGTTTCAGCAACCTCCGTCTGGACCTCCTGCGGAAACCTTTAATTTTTCCGGTCGACCTTAACTTCCCCAATTTACGCAACCAAATTTTCCTCAGCAGCAACTTGCCCCACCTTCCAACTATCCAACCTCACAGTTTCAGCAACTTCAGCAACCATTTCCACGGGCCACTCAGCAACCTCCCCCTCAACAATTTCAGCAACCACCCCGCCCACCGCAAGTAACTTTTCAGCAACCGAATCAGAATTTTAACCCACGGCCATCAGCAATGAGATGTACTAATTGCTGACTGTCTAATCACAACATCGAAACATTTTTCCGGGCGCAACGTTTGGCCTTGGATGCCAATGTTTGTTTTTATTGTAAAATGTCTGGACATAGGGCAAATCTCTGTCCAAACAGACCAAATATTATTCGATCAGCGCTACCTGTTTCTACACAGACTCAGGGAAACGCCCAAGGGCCGACTGTAATAGGTCAGTCGAAAATAGGCCGTCGTATTCCCCAAAACCTAGATTAATCGCAAATATTACAGCTTTCAGCAAAAATTCAGCACCCCGTATTTCCGTAAAAATTCTTGAGACTCCGTTTCAAGCTTTGTTTGATACTGGCGCGGCCAGAAGTCTTCTCCATATTAATGTATTTAATAAAATTGTGTCGGATCAACTTAATTGCTCTGGTGAAAAAGGCGATGTCCCGTGCCAGCAATTAACTTGTACCGAATCTGATGTTGATCTATATGATATTCACAATAATAATAATAATGTAATGTACGTATTTATATGGCGCCTTTCCATTATATGCTCAAAGCGCCTTCAGTTTCCAATTAGATGTGATTGAACACACCGCAGCATATTTAACGTCATATCCTTGAAAGCAATCAAGAATCCTGTGTTATGCATGCTGCCTCAAGGGCGCTACTTACAGTTTTATGACGGGTTCAGCTGGGGTTCGAAACCAGAGCCTCATTGCCTTTTTCCAAAGTGTTGACGCTCTAGTCCACATTACCTACCACTATTATACGGAAATCATGTTTTAAATCAGGAATTTATCGTAACAAACGGTATTTCCGAATCTTGCGTAATAGGTCAAGATGCCGCTATCAATCATGAATTTATTTTTGATGGCCGCTCAAAGACTATATTTTTGCCTTGTGATAAACCAGAGGATGGTTTGGTTGTTAATCAAGGCCTTTGTGTACCACGTGTTGAAAAAAGAAATATCCAAAACATTGATGACCTTGCTCGGAAATGTAAGGATAGCCCCCCTCACCTCTCAGGTGGTAGAGGCTGAGATTCAAGGACAATCCGATGTGGTGGCCCCCTTCTCAATCTTTTTCTTTTCTCCCAAAGAACAGTTGCCGGAGGGAATTTGTATTCAATATTTCGTCAATAATGTAAATGTAAACGGAAAGTACTTAATAGAAATCGAGAATAGAAATAATGTGTCGATACTACTGCCTAGGAAATCTCTTCTCGGAGAAATTTATTTTTCTTGTCTAATGGTGGGGAAAGTCTCAACCGAATGGCAATCATCCGATGCGCAGGGAGATGAAATTACTATAGTAGAACCAGTAACTGACCCAAATGTTGATGCTGAATATAAAAAACCAATTGCTGAATTGCTGCATGATTTTCCAAACCTTTTTGCGACGGAAAATTCTGAACTAGGTAGTACGGGGTTAATTAAACATTCCATTGACACCCAGGGGAAAGGGCCTATTCGACTTCGCCCTTATCGGACGGGAAAGAAGCAGAAAGAAGAATTAGAGAGGCAAATTAAAGAAATGATGGCTACTAATGTTATTCAACATTCCACTTCTCCGTGGGCGGCGCCATTGATATTAGTAGAAAAGAAAAATGGAGAGCTTAGATTTTGTATTGATTATCGTAAATTAAATAGCTTAACGAAAAAAGATTCGTATCCCCTCCCACGCATTGACAGTACGTTAGATAGGCTGTACGGAAAGAAATTTTTTGCTACACTCGATCTAGCCTCAGGGATATTGGCAGATTGAACTAGATGACCCGTCGAAAGAAAAAACCGCCTTTATTGTAGAGAATAATCTTTATGAATTTATTAGAATGCCTTGCGGGCTTTGTAATGCGCCAGCTACTTTTCAAAGAGTAATCAATTATATTCTGAGAGACGTCTCAGGAATTAAAGCTTTAGTCTATTTAGATGACGTAATTATTTTTTCCGAAACATTTGAAAGCCACCTTAAAGATATTAGAGAAGTTTTTACATTGATTCAAAACGCGGGGTTAAAATTAAAATAAAAAAAAGTGTCAATTCATGAAAACGTCCGTTAAATATTTGGGTCACATTATTTCGCGAGATGGAATAGGCCCAGATCCAGAAACAATTAAAAAAATAGTTAATTATAATACGCCGGTATCTGCCGACGAAGTTCGATCGTTTTTAGGCCTAGCTGGTTATTATAGGCGCTTTATTCCAAATTTTGGGTCCATCGCGCATCCTTTGACGGCAAAATCTCATAACGATGCGCTAAAAAATCCGTTTATTTGGACGGATATTGACCAAAAAGCTTTTGAATTCCTTCGTACATGTCTTATCACGCCTCCCCTTTTGGCTTATCCAGATTTTTATCTTGAATTTTTATTATTTACTGATGCATGTGATTACGGAATAGGCTCAGTTCTATCTCAAATACAAGATGGTGTTGAAAAACCAATTGCTTATGCTAGTCGACAGCTAAAGCCGGCGGAAAGAAAATATGCCACTGTAGAAAAAGAAGCTTTAGCCGTAGTCTTTTCTATCAAACATTTTCGCCATTACCTACTAGACAAACCTTTTTCCGTTATTAGCGACCATAGGCCTTTGCAGTGGCTTGAGAATCAAAAAGATAATAATGGAAGATTAGGACGTTGGGCTATTTTGCTCGCGGGCACTAATTACAAAATCAGGTATAGACCTGGCCGTATACATCAAAATGCGGATTGCCTTTCACGCCTCCGCATTGCTAGTATTAATGTTGCCGATTTAAATATCGATATTTTAGCCAGCCAAACTGCCGACCCACTTTGTCAATCGCTTATTAATTATCTCGATAATGGTATCCTCTCTGCGGCCGACGGAAAAAAATTGCCGATTTGGGCTAAAGAGATTGAATTATATCAGATAAAGAATCGTATTCTTTACCGAATCGAAGTACCGACGACGAAGAGTAGGCGTAACATTATTTGTCAACAGGTTGTTCTTCCCCTTACCCTTCGCCCAATCGTATTAAAAGAAATGCATGATAGTCCTTTGTCAGGTGGCCATTTAGCCTTTGTGCATACTTATTTAAAAGTTAAGAATAGTTATTATTGGCCTACAATTTTGGCCGATATTAAAGAATATTGTAAAGCCTGCGAAATATGTATTGCTAACACTAAATCGAATCTCCGAGCTTATCTTTTTCCTCATGAGTTAGCTAAAGCTCCATTTCACATAATCGGTATTAACTTTTTAGGGCCTATCTCTCCTATTTCGCCAAACGGCACTAACTGTATTTGTGTAATGACTGACTATTTTACAAAATTCGTAACAGCGGTTGCTTTGCCCGATCAAACGGCTCAAACTACTGCTGATTGCGTATACAAAAATATTGTTTTAATGCATAGCCCGCCCATAGCGCATGTTTCTGATCGAGGCTCAAATTTTACTTCTAAATTAATGCGATATTTTTGTAAAAAATTATATATTGAGCAACGTTTTACGTACTATGACGACTATGTTGTGTAAAGAATTAATTGATGGTCATCATGATAATTGGGAAGATGTTTTGGGTGAAGTGTGCTTTGCATACCGTTCATCGATACAATCTTCAACCAATGAAAGTCCGTATTATATGTGTTTTGGCCGTGATGTTAACTTTCCCATCAACAAAATATTAGGGGCAGTCCCAGACCCAGTCCCTTCTGCTAATTATGTTGTTGAAACTTTTTGATTACAAGCTGGGTGATAGAGTTTTGTTAGATGTAAGAGTAGTTCAAAAAGGCGACAATAGAAAATTTACTTCCAAGTTCCTATACGGGCCGTATAGGATAATCAAAGTTAATAAAAATCGAACGGTAGAAATTGCCGATAGTTCATTTAAAGCCCAACTTGAACACTGTAATCGACTAAAACCGTTATATGAAACTATGTTATGGACTGATGAAGCTATGCCTCAAATAGAGTCGAAATAGAAATCGATCCAACTGAACGCTCCCGAAAAGATTTAGTCACTCAGCCTAATTGTAATTCTGATGAAGAAGCTGATGACGAAAGGGATGGATTGAATAACATTGACTCTGATTCCCCTGACGAAATTGATGATCACCCTTTACTTGATAAATCTGCTGAAAATCCTGATCATATTGAGATTTCTCTCCCAAATCCCGACTCAATTGTCCGGAATGATTCCCCAATGAATGTTCCCAATTCTCGCCCTTTATCCCCCATTGTTACCATTATTAAAAAAGAAACTGCTCTGCAACCAACTGAACTTCCCCGCCTACGATCGCGATCGGCTATCAAGCCGAGGCAACGTTTAATTACGGAAGTTTAGTGGAAATGCGGTATTTTGCAGAAAATGTATGATTCTATAAAAAAGACAAAAAAAAACATACACGTGTTATATGTAAAATGTAAAAATATATGTATATGGAGAAACATTTGTTATATTCCCAAATCGAAATTTCAAAGAAAAATAACAAGCGCGATATTACAAAAATGTGTCCCTTTTTGTCGCCTTTTTCTTTTCGCGCCTCTCTTTTCCTCTCTTTCTCTCTTTTCCTCTTATTATTTTTAACTTACTTTTTTATTATTACTTATTCCTATACTTACAATTCCTTTACTTACAACTACGCTGCATATGTTAAACGCGTATTCCATTAATTCCAAATCATGTTGCTCCTCATCATTATTAACTGTTCATCAAAGAAAACGATTTAATTCGTATCATCCGAAGAACAACATCACATCAAACATGCGCAAGTAGTGCCAACAGCACCGGATGTGTCAACTATTCAATGCACACCCATTCCTGTCAATTTTACTACTGATATCACTATTTGTGGCGCACAGCCTCGTTTCAAAAAATTTTACTGTCAGCCGAACCGGATGGAAATTGACCAATTTCACTCCTTGCTATTGGACTACGGGGACCGTGAATTTTATTGACCGTCTACATTCGTATCCCAATCACACCTGGGAGCTAGTTTAAACTTCAATCGTAGTCCCTCAACGTGATCTTTCCGACGCTTTTCGCTATAGTGACGTCAACTTTTTCGAATATCAGCAAAAAGCAAATCTTGTATATGCTGACACACAATCAAGTCCGATGGATATTATTGCCGATCTCACGGCCTCAAGCAACGAACATTCGGCGAAAGGGTCCACTCAAGATACTACTATTAGCGCATCAAATGTTATTGTCGCTACGGTTCTTTATATTTGGATCCCTCCGAATACGACGAGGCTCCTGTTTAGATTCCGTGACGTAATCTCATAGGGCCGGGAGCGATGTAACAAAACGCTCGGCTCACTACCGTATCTGTTCCCTTTTTCTGCTGCAAAAGAATCGCCAACTCTGACTACTAGATGTCAGCGCCAGCCGCGCTTATTCAACCAGAAGCGATTTATCAAGAATTGCAAAAGCAAGACTCAACCGGGCGACAAGAGCGCGTTTAACTTTAATTATATTTTTCTCTTATTCCCTTACCTTTTATATTTTACTGCATTACATTTTACTTCATGTTTTTCTCTTATCCCTCTATCTTTATATTTTATTATATTTTGTGGCTCGTTTTACCCTTCTCGGAACTCTAGAAATAGTCGTTATATAACCTTTGTCAGTCTCGTCTGAACTTGGTTTTTGCCTCTTTTCGACAAGGTCGGGCAGGATTATATAACTTTTTAACTTGTCTGAACCTGTTTTTCCCTATGTCTTGCGTGTTAAAAAACGCAGCCGGCATGAGTATATAAACCCGATGTAAAAGCTATTCTGTACCGCACTTCTCTCTCTCATTTTACCCGTAACTTACCGAGGCACTCGCTCCTCTTTTCGTACTGTTTTGTATTAAATTCAATTCCATTTAAGTGTTGTCCAATCTTCTTTAAACTAGTATCGACCCTTTACTAGTTCATCCACTAGCCTGACGCTCGACCGCCGCCTACCATTTGTACTCAAGTAAATTGTCGCTAGCGTTTATTCTTGTCTAATTTATATTAGGCCTATTGTTCTGTCTTACTAGTAAAAATACACGGGTTAAACCAAAATCGTTCATGTTTGTCTTCATCATTTGTGCCTTAACATTGTGAGTAAATTCGCCTCTTTAGTTATTAAGTATCTTCGTATTGGTGACACAATGATTGTGTTGGGTCAACCTTTACAAGTGTAATACATAAGCGTCATCTCCTGATGATCACTTGTGTGTTCATTTTAATAAGTGAAGTAAGGTCTCGAATGACCCTTACACAATTTCCAGAACAAATTCACCTGACGATTCAATTAAGGAAACTTCCGATATGATTAACGAAATGGATAAAGAGATCACCGGAATTGGATATTCCGTCAACGATTACATGAATAATGAAAGAGTCAATTCCGGCCGTGCAATTTCCAGAACAAATTCACCTGACGATTCAATTAAGGAAACTACCGATCTGATTAACGAAATGGTTAAAAAGATCGCCGGAATTGGATACTCCGTCAACGATAAGATGAATAATGAAAGAGGGTCTTCCGGCCGTGCAATTTCCAGAACAAATTCACCTGACGATTCAATTAAGGAAACTACCGATCTGATTAACGAAATGAATAAAGAGATCACCTGTTGGTTACGATAATTTAAACACACTCCACTAGGTGACCTTCATGCATGTGTGTACGTCCGTGTGTGCGACGTCTGTGTGCGTCTCTATAGAAACGAATGTAAACGTAGTTGTCGAATCTGTATGAATCAGAAGAGTCTCTCTCTCAGGGACTGAGTCCGTTTCTAATCAAGGAAAGTTATTACTGCTGTGTCTGTGTGTTATACAAAAGGTATAAATTAAGTGTATCGTGATATAGATTATGTGTATTTGTGTAACGCCTCTGTGTGTAATGTTTATATGCATAATTGAGTGATGCCCTAACGTTGAAGGCAGAGAGGAGCCCACATACTGTTTGTGATGGCTGGTCTGAATAAAGAAAGATATTAACGAAACGCCCTTGTCAATTCTAACACCAACAGGTTATGGGCCCAGTACCTAGGAACCAGAATAACACAAGATGGCAAGTTCAACAGAGGAGAAGAGCATGAAAGCTGTCCAGTTCAACGGCAGCAACTTTGCTGTTTGGAAGTTCAGCATCTTCCTCAAACTGAAACTAAGAGGTTTAGCCCCAATCGTGGAAGGCTCGAAACAAAAACCAATCAATGGTGAACCAGAAGATATTGACAGATGGGTGAGAGACGACACTCACGCCATGAGATATATATTCGAGACCTGCAACGAGGAACAGCAGCAGAATCTCCTCACCTGTGAAACCTCCCATGAAATGTGGCTCTCAATCACGAGTCAACATCAGCAAGGCACAGCAGAGAGGAGACAATCTCTTAACCAGTCTTTCTTAAATTATAAATTCAAATCCGAACATTCCGTTCGAGCTCATGTTGAGTCCATCAAACTGCTAGCCAAGAACTACAGCGATGCCGGAGGCATCATTGACGACGCCCAGATTTGTAACAAGGTGTTAACATCATTACCTCCGAGCTACGATCACTTCCGAACATCATGGGAGTGCATGACCGACGCCGAAAAAACCCTGATTGCTCTCATGACTAAGCTATGCAGCCAAGAGGAGAGACTTAATCTCAGAACCGGTGGACAGAAAAGCTCCGACGACCTGGCCTTCTTCGGCGAAATTCCCGCTCATCAATCGACGTTCACTCACGCTCCCTCGCAGGACCGTGGCTACGGAAACCCTCAACGGTTTCAAGGAGGTAGAGGCCGACCGATCGAAGGCCGTAACTCTAGATTCGAAGATTCAAATGGCTCGTCACGGAAGAGAGGACGATGCAACAATTGCGGTCGCCCGGGTCACTGGGCTGACGACTGTTGGGACGATCCGTACGACGAACCATACAACCCCAACTGGAAACCCAAGGAGGCATCGTTAGCCACCGTCGATCTTTCATGGCGAAAGGAGAAACCGGCTCCGCAACAAGTTTCGAACGATTTAAATTAAATGAATTCAAAGTTACTTCTTCTTACACTCTTCTCTCTTTCATCCAATCATTGTTCTTTTGTTTCAGGGGAAGTATCGCTCAAGCGTGTTTAAAATAAGGGGTAGTGTTGGTTACGATAATTTAAACACACTCCACTAGGTGACCTTCATGCATGTGTGTACGTCCGTGTGTGCGACGTCTGTGTGCGTCTCTATAGAAACGAATGTAAACGTAGTTGTCGAATCTGTATGAATCAGAAGAGTCTCTCTCTCAGGGACTGAGTCCGTTTCTAATCAAGGAAAGTTATTACTGCTGTGTCTGTGTGTTATACAAAAGGTATAAATTAAGTGTATCGTGATATAGATTATGTGTATTTGTGTAACGCCTCTGTGTGTAATGTTTATATGCATAATTGAGTGATGCCCTAACGTTGAAGGCAGAGAGGAGCCCACATACTGTTTGTGATGGCTGGTCTGAATAAAGAAAGATATTAACGAAACGCCCTTGTCAATTCTAACACCAACATCACCGGAATTGGATACTCCGTCAACGATCAGATGAATAATGAAAGAGTCTCTTCCGGCCGTGCAATTTCCAGAACAAATTCACCTGACGATTCAATTAAGGAAACTAGCGATCTGATATTAAATTTGGCTAATAATCGGTTCTGGGGCGACCTGAGAGAGGAGAGAGCCCATGCTGTTGTGTTGTGTACAACCGAGAGCACGTTGCCGGGAGCGAGAAGAGCCCACCCATTGCCTGTCAAAGAGATGATGACTGTACCGGAGCTCGATTGCTGCCTAAAATTGATTCTGCTCGAAATTCCGATCGTAAAAGCACCAAGAAAAAATAAAAAAGTCACCCCCCTAGTGTAAAGAAGCGAGATGGAAAGCAGTTCCTCTACGTCTTTGGCATATTTCTGTCACAAGGTTTGAATATTGATGAGGACTGAAGTTATGGAGGACCTATGGTATAAACAATTTGGATTCTCAACTGAAGAACTGGAACCATGGCCATCTTCATTATCATGCCAGCGCAATAACCAAAAGTCTGAACCATGGCCCACATCATTATCATGCCAGTGCTATAACCAAAAATCTATTTTTCATCTTTTAATTCGATCCATTAAGATAGAAAAGCAAGCTTATCAGCTCGCCACGAAGGGATAGTCGTAAGCCAGTTGAAAACTGTGTGATGATGAGTCCAAGGAGTCAAACACGAGAGGTGCGGTTAAAGGTGTATTGAGAGTCAGGAACAACCAAGACAACTGTAACACGATGACAAGCACAAGCGAGTGACCGTACAAGCGAGGCACCGTACTAGCGAGGCCTCAAATGGATCGAATGCTCGGTTTATATACGGGCGACGGGCGATGGCTTGTCTGATGGTAGCCATGCCTGTTAAAGTAATTAAGAAGATGCTTATGGTAAACGCATCAACAAGTGTGAGAACTTGTCAATGGCTTTGCCATATGCTGTGAATTAACATTACAACTGTCTTAAATGACAAATTCAGAACCTATTGTTAGTTCGGACTTATTCACAATTCGCACTTTTCTTCACTGACTTTTTGGTCTTAAAACGGGATTTTTCTGTCACAATTCAATATCCTTGCAAGTTATTTTCGTTTAGTTTGCTCAACTCAAATGTTCCTATTTTTACAAATAAAGTTCAATAATTGAATTTAAAATTAACCATCTTTTTGCGAGCCCGAAGGGCGAAGCTAATAATCGCATACGCAGAAAAAAAAAGCCATGTCACTTTGTCTGTCTGTCTGTCTGTCTGTATGTAACGCTCCATAACTCGGGTGTTTCACGACAGATTTCGGACTTTTTGGTCTTAAAAATTAGAAAAAAAATATGCGGTGCGACCAGAACAAAAATTATTTCATTTACTTAATTAGTTCTCCTGTAATTAATGAAAAACTGCTAAAATAATTTTTTTAACGACTAGTGACATCTGGTGGTGGCGACTACAACTTTTTCACTTTCACATCAAATCACCACCAGATGTTATTTATGTTTTGTAGTTATTTGACTAAATGATGGTCATTTTTAAATTCAATTATTGAACTTTATGTGTAAAAATCAGTGTTCTGTATTTGAAAAAAATTAGCGTATTTTTAAAATAAAATACATTTATTTTAAAATACTGGGGTTGGAAAATACAATTTCTCGGGTTTTTCAAAAATACCAAATAAAATAAAATAAAATACCAAATAAAATACAGTATTTTAATATTTATTTGAAAAGTAAAAAATACCAAATAAAATAAAATAAAATACAAATACTTCTTTTTTTTCGACGACCTTTTTTTGTTTACTTAGTCAAGCTAGTGAAGCTACGCATAATATCTTGTGCATTTGTGAATAGTAATTTTAAAAAAGGTAAAAGACATTTATTATTCTTTGTTGGGTGGTCCAGTTCTCTTTATTAAATTAACTGATCAATCATAATGGATTGAGTTCAATGAGATTTAATTAAGTCATTCAACAGGGTTATTGACTAACTTTGAATTATGTTTAAGAAAAAGCGAGAAAAAGTAACTTTTCAAACAAACCAGCTTAAGTTCGCATTCGCTTTGCCGTTAGAATATCACCGGCGGCACTGTTATATTGACGGCTGCTAGTGAAATTCTTAAATACTCAACACTTAAACAGTAGGAAAAGGAATACAATTGACATGATTTTTTTTATTGTCGACAGAGCTATAGATTACTGGTAGAGCCACTGCCATTTTAACTCCTCCTCTCGAAAATTTTCTCTGGGGCTGAAGCCAAGTTTTCGAATCGATAGTGAAAATTGGAGCTAAGATATCGATCTTGTTCCTTGCCACTCCTCCACTTTTCCCTCCATTCCTATACCATGCCTATACCCTATTTCCCCACACACCCGCCGTGGAGCAGGGCGGCAAGGAGCAGGGCAGGCAAGCAGGCTTCACTTCCAGAGAAAAAAAGCAATGGAAGGGCTCGCCATATGAGTGGCGGTACCAGTATTCTATAGCTCTGTCGTCGAGTATTTTGAGTATTTTATTTGAGTATTTTAATAAAAACGCAGAAAATACCAAATAAAATACAGTGAAAATTAAACAAAAATAAACGCTGAAAATAAAATAAAAAATACCGTTTTTTTTGTATTTTATTTGTATTTTATTTTATTTTATTTGACAAATACAGAACACTGGTAAAAATTGGAAAATATGAGTTGATCAAACCAAACGTAAATAAATTGCAAGGATATTGAACTGTGTCAGAAAAATCCCGTTTTAAGACCAAAAATTCTGTGAAAAAAGTGTGAATTGTGAATAAGTCCGACTTAACAATAGGCCCTGAATTTGTCATTTAAGACAGTTTTCAACTGGCTTACGACTATCCCTTCGCGGCGAGCTGATAAGCTTGCTTTTCTATCTTAGTCAAATAACTGAAAACATCAATGCAAATCTAATTGTTGCGTCATGGTTGGGACATCAAAGATTGCGTCATCACGGTGATGCTATAGACATCTGGTGGTGAATTATTGCGAGCCCGAAGGGCGAAGCTAATAATCGCATACGCAGAAAAATAAAAACCATGTCACTTTGTCTGTCTGTATGTAACGCTCCATAGCTCGGGTTTTTCACAACAGATTTCAGACTTTTTGGTCTTAAAAATTACACAAAAAATATGCGGTGCGACCAGAAAAAAAATAATTTCATTTTCTTAATTAGTTCTCCCGTAATTAATGAAAAACTGATAAAATAATGGTTTTACGACTAGTGACATCTGGCGGTGGCGACTACAACTTGTTTACTTTAGGTCAAAATAAATCACCACCAGATGTCCATAGCATCGCCGTGATGACGCAATCTGTAATGTCCCAACACTGACGCAACAATCAGAATTGCATTTAAGTTTGCAGTTATTAAACTAAAGAGTGGTTATTTTTAAATTTCAAAATCACTGAACTTTATGTGTAAAAATAGGAAAATATGAGTTGAGCAAACTAAACGTAATTAACTTGCAAGGATATTGAACTCTGACAGAAAAATCCCGTTTTAAGACAACAAAGTTTGTGAAGAAAAGTGTGAATAACAGATTCACAACAGATTTCGGACTTTTTGGTCTTAGAAATTACACAAAAAATATGCGGTGCTGCCAGAACAAAAATAATTTTATTGCGAGCCCGAAGGGCGAAGCTAATAATTGCATACGCAGAAAAAAAAAGCCATATAACTTTGTATGTCTGTCTGTATGTATGTCCTGCTCCATAACTCGGGTGTTTCACGACAGATTTCGGACTTTTTGGTCTTAAAAATTACACAAAAAATATGCGGTGCGACCAGAACAAAAATAATTCCATTAACTTAATTAGTTTTCCCGTAATTAATGAAAAACGGCTAAAATAATTGTTTTACGACAAGTGACATCTGGCGGTTGCGACTACAACATTTTCATTTTAGATCAAAATAAATCACCACCAGATGTCCATAGCATCGCCGTGATGACGCAATCTATGATTTCCCAACCAGGACGAAAAAACCAGGTTTGAATTTATGTTGTGTAGTTATTTGACTAAAAGATAGTTATTTTTAAATTCAATTATTGAACTTTATGTGTAAAAATAGGAAAATATGAGTTGAGCAAACTAAACGTAAATAACTTTCAAGGATACTGAACTGTGACAGAAAAATCCCATTTTAAGACCAAAAAGTCTGTGAAGAAAAATATGAATTGTGAATAAGTCCGACTTAACAATAGGCCCTGAATTTGTAATTTAAGACAGTTTTCAACTGGCTTACGACTATCCCTTCGCGGCGAGCTGATAATAAGCTTTCTTTTCTATCTTTTACTTTGATAATGGATCGAATTAGAAGACAAAAAATAGATTGTTGGTTATAGCGCTGATAATGGCGAGATAATGAAGAGGGCCATGGTTCAAGTCTCAATATAGATTTACTTTTTTTAGAATAAAAATATTGTTTTGACCCATGCCCTTTGTTAACCATTACTCAGACAAATCAAAATTTCGCGATAGAAGTTTTTTCCAGAAAATTTCAGAGAAAAAACAATGAATTTACAGAAAAATTCTGAAAAATTAGGAAGGCATTAAGTAAAAAGTCCGACTTAATAATAGGCCCTGAATTTTTCATTTAAGACAGTTTTCAACTGGCTTACTTTATCCCTTCGTTCCGAGCTGATAAGCTTGCTTTTCTATCTTATATAGATTTGCTATAGACATCTGGTGGTGATGCTGGTTGTTGCGTCATCAAAGATTGCGTCATCACGGCGACGACATCTGGTGGTGATTTGTTTGGGCATGTTTGGGCATGTTCCATATATAATAAAATCTTTTGGGGGAGGAGCCTGTGTTGACACATTATCCGTGACAGACACAGGCTCCTCCCCCAAAAGTTTGTTCTTTTATTATACATGGATAGAAAAGAAAGCTTATCAGCTCGCCGAAGTGAATCAGCTCGCGAAATAGTGCAAGATTTTGGTGGACCGTGCAGATTTTGATTTAGGTTTTATCATTGTATCACGAGTTAATTCTAACACCTTCATGTCTTCTGTTACTTTGAAAAAACATTGGTTAGAAAGAGCATGCGATATAAGATCAAGTTCAACTATATAATCACCTGAGAATGAAATGACATGCCCAGCTCTAAGTTCCAATTGGATCGATGGGTCTTCACCTGAAGCACTGTGCTTGGGGAACCTAAACAAACATTCTTTAATACAACTTTACGACATTTAGTTTAAATGTACAATTACAATAAAGCAACATCAGTCTTCCCAGAAATGAACTCTTTGAGCATGCGAATCTTGTCTTCAAGGTTTGGAAGCGACACGAATGTTTTGGGAAAGACTATGGAATCCATAGTCCCAATACCTAGCTCTGTTTTACCTTTTTTAAAGCAAACGAGAACGTAAATTGTGGGGTTTCCCATTTTTCCAATATTGTTAGGAAAACGATTCCTGATAAGTCAAAACTATAAACTACTTCACACGTCGAAAAAGAAAACGCGTCATGGAGACGAAAGTGAACTAGAATAAAGGAAGCTGGAAATACCTGAGCGCCAAAACATTGAAAGCGTTGCCAGATTGTGTTTTTGATTATTTTTGAAATACCAGCAATAAATGGAGTAAAAATGAAATTACCGTAAAAAATTGCAAATCAAAAGAAAACAATGAGAATTTTCATTTGGAGATTTTAAATTTACTGTATTCAATCTGTTTCAACTGAATTGGGTAGGGCAGTTACACTTGGATTTTTCCCACGAAAATGACAACCAAAATAAAGTAAAATTAACAGCAGCAGCCAGTGCTTATTCCACTCCAAAATTTTGCTTTAATTAGCCTCCAACGTTGTAAGATAGGTGGCCATCAATTATGGCCAAATTTTCTATACCCATAAAAGTGTATGTTTATTTAAACAGAGGGCTCTGACTAAAAATTGTATTCTGTACCCTACGACTAGGTAAAAATAGCTTTATGCACAAAGGCTGGTTGCTACTAGCAACCCTTAGCTAAAACTTACTGCTGCGCAAATTAGATACATTTTATAAGTCGAACGACTAGCTCGAAATAGCTTTACGTACATAGGCTGGTCGTTACTACCTACACATGGTTAAATTACTGCTGAACGCAAGCAGTCTAGAATCAACAGGTTTAAGCTAGCTGGTAGAAAAGAGGCTGCTCCCGTTCAGCTGTAATGTAACTTAAAGAAAGATAGCTATGACCAACCTACGTAAGTAAAGCTAGTCGTTCAGAGACCCAGCTAAACAATTCGTACGGGGCCAGGAGGCGATTTCCCACATGTAGAATAGTGTATTGGTTTTAAGGAAGTGTGAACATACCCAAATGACAACGGAAGAAGAAGAGCAATCAACAGCAACTCGTCTCTTGAATGAGACTACAACAACAATAGCAGAACTAACTAACTATCATCATGTTATATACCCAAGCGCTTCTATTGCCACGTAGTTGGCGCCTAACTACGCAGTTCTAGAAAACGCTTAAGTTACAACTGATGACAGGTGCGGAAATATAATAATACTTGGGTCACGTACTTGAATCGTATATCCTTTTTACGTGACATTAAAAGTTCATAGAGGCACGTTTAGGACACCCACAACGCTCACAAATATGAGTCAGAATGACATCATTAATCAAATAACAATAGGGTGCAACCTGATCCGTTACATCAGTCCCGGCCCCGTTGAATAACGCCCCGTAATTCCATTTCGGAAGCAGATTGCTCATGTGAACGAGATCTTGGAAAAAACAAACAAAAACAAGTCAACTTAAACAAACTACAACATCCACCAGCAATACAAACACGTAGAATAATCAACATTGCAACAATTATAGTGACAAGAATAAAATAGAATTTAAATTTTTTGAATCCACTTCGGATACTCCGGGATGTCTTGTGCCTCTATCAAGACGTTATTCGTCCATGGCACATGGGACGAGCTGAAATTCCCGAGCGAATGATCGTCCAGTAGCAAGGATCGAACAGCACTAGCTCCCATCCATCCCGATTGGTAGTAAAGTTTTAATATTTTGATTGTGGCCCGCAAGCCGACAGGTTAACACTGAAATCGAAGTCCTTTGCTTTTGCACTTTTTTTGTAGCAACAGGGTTTCATTAGTCTTCCAATATGCGGTTAGTTTTGTACATTTGGGTAGGCGAACCATTGACGCGGCCAGCCACCCGTTGTACTGCGGGGTTGAAATTAACCCTTCGTGCATCGCTTTTCTTGAATAGCACCGCAAAGTTTCAATCACTCGCACTGGATCATTGGAAAAAATCGATCAGCTGATTTTTAAAACTGCATGTTTGCAATAACGTCGTTGTTCTGACTGGTTGCAACAGTTGGAGAGATTTGAAAAAAGTACTAGAAGAATTTTTTTTCCACTAGTAGGCACATCACAACCAACTTAGGCTGACCGATCAGTTTCTAGCCGAAAAACGCACAGTAATGTGTTTTGGTTGTTTCCAGCGTGCACATAAAATACAGTAGAACTTAAACCCGTTCTCTGCAAAAAATTAGGACGGGAGATCCCTGTTCGTAGAGGCTCACTGCAATTACACACAGTGACCTCCAAAACTTCCGGAACGATGACTTGGAGTCGAGGAAGCAGCATGACTTGTAGCATAAGTATTCTCACACAATAATCAATGATACAACATGAAACGAAAACGAAACAATGGGTTGGAATTGGGGAAAAAAAACGATAAACAGAAAAAAATAAGTAGAGACGGAAAAATAAAACGAAAAAGATAAGAAAAAATCGAGGGAAATGGAAAAGAACTTGAAAAGTCACGAAGAAAAATCAATTGACTCATGAAAACGAACATGCAAAACGGGAAAATTTAGAATAACTAAAAATAACAAAAAAACGGGAAAAATAACTGTAAAAATGGAGGAGCGGAAAATTCAAAAGAGAGAATAAGATCAAAATATATTGGAAAATAACTTGGGTTCGATTAGGTTGCAATTGAAAGGCCGGAAAATAAAATAAATTAAAATAAGATAAATAGCATAAAAATAATAATTAAAATGGGGAAGAGAAGAAAAATGGGAGAGAAAAAAAATAGGGAAGTATCTTGATAATCAAACGAAGGAAAACAATAAAATAGAAATGATAACATATAATTGAGAAAAACGGTAAATATATAAGAGAAATTAGTGTAAAATAAATGAGAAAAGGACCTTGCCATTGAAGAGGACAAAAAACGGAAAAGTTAAGAAAAATCAAACAAATGGAAAATTAAATTGAAAAACAAACCAAGAAAATTTGAAAGAATATTGAAAAGGAAAAAAAATGTAGAAGCGAGAACTAAAATGGGAACATAACTTTAAAATGAAAACAGCGGAAAAATTTAACAGAGAGAGATAGAATCAATAGAAACGGAAAAATAACTTTAAATTTAAATGTGGAAAAGTTAAAAGAAATGAAATAAAGATATATGGTAAAAAATAACTTTTAATTGAAGTGAAAATTAAAAAGGATAAAATCCAAATACATGTTAAAGATAACTTTAAATTGAAGTGACAAATTTAAAGAGAATAAAATCCAAATACATGGTAAAATAACTTTGAACTGAAGTGAAAGAGAACAAAATCAAAAAATATGGTAAAAATAACTTTAAATTGAAGTGAAAAATTTAAATGGAAGAAATGAAGAACGGAAAAATAACTTGGAAAAATAAATGGGAAAATAATAATTAAGATAGGAAAAGGGCGGAAAAGAAAACTTAGAAGAAAGGAAAAATCGAAATAATGGGAAAAGTAATTTGGAAATCAACAATTAAATTGAAAAGATAACGTAAGTATGAAAGATAGGAAAATAAAGAAAAGTACCGTCAAAATGAATGAAGAGAATAATTGAAAAGGACGTAAAAAGAAACGGAAAAGAATTAATAATGTGAAATTTAATAGGACGGCAAAATCAAGAAAGAAAGAGAAAGATATATGACACTAGAACAATGGAAAACAAGAAGATGAATAAATTCCTTCACTTGACACGTTCTTTTCTATAGGACACACACACTCTTGAAATATATTTCAGATCTTCATTTGCTTTTTAGGCAACTATATGTGTCGTTGGTATTTCTTTACTTGTAACGTAACTTGCTTCTCTTAATAATTCAAATACATGGCGAATATGGACTTCGAACATATCTGAATATGTAATGACTTCGTCCAAATAAACTGACGCTTAATAAAACTTACCTAACTTCTAACCAAAAGACGAGACTTACTAACTACTGAGAAACTAAACTAGCTAACTCACTAACTAATAAAACTAATAAAAATTTCCCCAAGACGTCTCTTAGGTCATAATTCATTAGTCTTTGGAACGAAGGAGGCCCATTGCGCAACCCAATGGCACCCCTGTAAATTGGTAAAGATTATTCTTTACCACATACGCCGTCTAATACACCCCCTTTGGTGTTCTTATAACTTCAACCTTTCCCATTATCCCTTCCCTTCCCCCCCTTTCCCACCCTGTTCTCCTGTCCCTCTATGCCCCCTAGTTTCATATTTTCTCCTTGTTTCTCCTTTTCTGCCTGTTTCATATCGTCTCCCTTTTCTATTTATCTGCTTGTTTCATATTGTCCCTATTTCTATTTATCTGCTTTTATTCATATTGTCCCTATTCTGTTTATCTGCTTGTTTTCATATTGTCCCTATTCTATTTATCTGCTTGTTTTCATATTGTCCCTATTCTATTTATCTGCTTGTTTTCATATTACCGCCTGGTTTCTCCCATTCCCCCCACCCTTTCCATTCCCGCTATTCCATATTGACTACCGACGACTTCAATACTCCCTAGGTGAGTAGCTCTCGGTATACATACGCTTTAGCTTTCGCTTTACATTTCGCTATGAATTATTTATGATTAACATGTTATAAGTACCATCCTTTGAAACGGTGTTCACAAAATCAAAAATTTCTAACCCTTTGGATTGTATCTGCTTGAGGAAAACAAAAGTAGCTGTCGATGGAACATAACGAAACGATCCTTTCATTTGCTTCAATCACTAATATAGATTGACGTGGTACTTTTACTCGTTGTTTGGACACAATTGATATCTCTGGTGAGACAACTTGACCAGAAGCTTCTCTAGCTAAATATATACTTTTATTTTCCCCATCCACCGTAAATTATGGCTTTTAATCGCATCCCACCCTAAAATAAGAGTCTTCTGATATCCCATCAGTAACAACAAATTCTTGCAAAAGCAGTGTCCCTCAATAATATATTGGTAAAGTGACTAATCCTAAAGTATCTAATTTCTTATCGTGCACGTCGTACAAATCAAAATCGGGTTTACTGCAGGTCCCCCAACTTCGCTGTGATTTTTTTTTCATATGATGTTGTGCTCAAAAAATTTCTTGCTGCTTCAGTGAAGAAAAAAAAATTAGAAAAACTAATCTATAAACTAGAAAAAGAAATACGAAGGGTAAATTTATTTGTCTGTGGTGTAAGTCTAGAAATGCGTTTCCAAGGTCCTGGTTTTCAAATGGTTGTCGGTCAGAATTTTTTTTATTTCTGACCGTCCTGTACCAGGAGTAACTACTGGTTTGATTCTCCTTTCAAGGCCGCAACCAGAGCGTTAACAGACTCAGTCTGTTTTTCAGCTATAGCATCGACAGACTCATGTTGGTTTTCAATAAGCTGTTTTAATTCTACCAGTTTAAGGCTATCGCGTTGTTTTGAATCAGAAGGTCTGTTAATGATATTGACGAATTTGTATCGCTCATTATTTCCCTCAATCGCTTCTAAACGTACCGAATATTTCCTTGCCTCAGCCACTAACTCGTCGAATGTTTTAAATGCCTTATACTTTACTTTTATTTGAAGTTTCTCATCTAAACCGTCAATAAATTTTTGTTGTAAGATTATTTGAAAAGAGTTCTACGTTTACGCGTCTGGATATGCATACTTGAAAATCTCCCTCAAACGAATGGCAAAATCGCAGAGTTTCTCCCCTGGTTTTTTACTAGCTTTTTCAAATTTTTTCAAATATTTCTCAACGGTTTCGTCTCCATGAAAATGGCCAATTAATCTTGCTTTAACAGTAGTGTATTCGTCTGCGCCGCTTTCCAAAACATATTTGGTAACTTTTTGAGCTCTGTCTGTCATCTTTATATACAACTCTAAGACCATTTCTTCGTCAGAAAATCCTGAATTATTTACAATTCTCTCGAATGTATCTAACCATGAATCAAATCTCTGGGTTGGCCCACCCGAAAAAGAAGACAAGGAATTTAAGCTCGACCTTATGTGTAGACATTTTGAAAATTCAGAGAGCTCTGACACCCTTGCATACCCATGTTTGTTACTACTCGCCATTTCGATGATGTCGGGGTCTATTTTAAGATTCCGCGCCGTTGCCCTGGTTGAACGAACGTTAATCTTAGTCTGAATCCTATCGATAGTACTTGGATTCTTCTCTGTTGACCCCGATTTCGCCTGATTCACCTGCCTATCGGCTGGCAGTTCTCTTCCTCCGGGCGAGTTGTTAACGCTAGAACCTGTCTTAAGGTCTTCTTTGCCTCCCTCAAGCGAATATTCCCTAACTGTACGAGAGCTTGACTTCGGTTCCTCAGTGGAGGAAGATGTTGGATTCTGTTGCTCAATCGTGCCTTATCCAAAAACTTCGAACTAACTTTTTTATCTCAAGATAGTTTTTACACAAAACTAATAAACTTTCGTCATCGGAACGAGAAAAGGAATTACAATGCTCACCACACTGTTTCTAAAGAAGTGGTTGGAGGGGGATGAACATCAACAACATGCACTATTAAATTACATTGCTCAATATCAACTATGTCTACTGAATTGCTAGGATAAGAATGAACATCAACAACATGCACTATGAAATTCATCAGGAATAGAAATACTTGCTAACTTAGGAATTAAACAAACGATTTAAATCCAAAACAAACCATTCTAAAAAAAATAAGATTATCAAACGCAAACCAAAAATAAATCTTTAAAACTGATTCAAATAAAAGACTATATAAGAAAACAATTTAATTTGCGAATAAACGTTTAAAAAAAATGTTCTACCAATCGACGAAAAATTTAACTTTCAAAAATTTACGAAGGGTATTGACAACGGAAAACGACTTCTATTTTAAAATACGATTCATTTCTGGATTTAAAAAACAATCGCAACATTTAAATGAAATCCAAATCACACACACAAAAAAAATGTTCGCTAATCTAGAAATAATACCAAGTCCACCATTAAACATTGTGGGCGAGTTCGAGAATCGCTGCCACCATTATGTAAAGGTTTAATACCTTCACAAATATTAAGGAAGAATTCTACACTTCTAATAATTAAAAGTGAAATGCCAGGAGGCGATTTCCCAGATGTAGAATAGTGTATTGGTTTTCAGGAAATGTGAAGCGTTGTCATTTGGATACCCAAATGACAACGGAAGAAGATGAGCAATCAACAGCAACTCGTCTCTTGAATGAGACTACAACATCAATGGCAGAACTAACTAGTTATCATCATGTTATATACCCAAGCGCTTCTATTGCCACGTAGTTGGCGTCTAACTACGCAGTTCTAGAAAACGCTTTAGGTACATCTGATGACAGGTGCAGAAATATAATAATACTTGGGTCACGTACTTGAATCGTATATCCTTTTTACGTGACATTAGACGTTCATAAAGGCACGTTTAGGACACCCACAATGCTCACAAATATGAGTCAGAATGACATCATTAATCAATTAAAAATTGGGTGCAACCTGATCCGTTACAATAGCTCGGGTGTTTCACGACAGATTTCGGACTTTTTGGTCTTAAAAATTAGACAAAAAATATGCGGTGCGACCAGAACAAAAATAATTCCATTTACTTGATTAGTTTTCCCGTAATTGTTGCGTCATGATTGGGACATCAATGATCACGACATGGCTTTTTTTTCTGCGTATGCGATTATTAGCTTCGCCCTTCGGGCTCGCAAAAAAATAATTGTTTATTTTATGCTAATTTTCTTACATAAATTTAAGTAAATGAAAATGTATTTGAAAAATCAAATAATAAAAAGGATTGCTCTTGCCAAGTTTTGAACCTCTAACATAGATTTACCGTCAAAGTACCGAACTTACTATTGTCAATATTTCTTTAATATCTAATTTGGTAAATATAAATGATAAAAAATCAAAATACAATACTCGGTATAAAAGTTTGCACAAATCGATAGATCATGTGTACGGTACTGTAAAGATCCATCCTCTCGGACGGAATAACTTTACAAAGAGAAGACTAAAAATAATAAAGAATAAACAACCAGAGGCGTTTTACCCACAAGCCGATGTATTGGACTAACACTAATAACTAGTAGCACAAATAATAATTAAGAATAACATACCGTTACTGAGATGAAAAATAGAAGAAACAGGAGACAGGATAAGACACTTGTTGACACAGCACTAGAACTCAACACAGAGCTCAACACTAATAACACTCGGTACAAAAGAAGGGACCGGTAACTGTTAGACACAATTGAAGAAGGGAACTAAATAAATATATACTAGAACAACAACACAAGTCGGAAGTAAATCAAGAACTGAAAGGGGGGGGGGGGGGCTGAAAGAGAACTAAGACTGAACTGGAACTGAACTGAAGCTGGCGGATCGAGAGTTCCTTATAAACCCTCGTACAAAATGCTAAATATAAATGTTTGCAAATCGAGAACAAAGGTAAGAACATTCCAGATTGGCAGCTGCAAACAAACGTGTTTGTAGCTGCAAATCTAGCTTCATAATTCTAATTAAGCTGGTTTAAGCATAATAAAATTATAATAATGGAAGAAGCAGTACATGAAGCGTATACAATAAAAGCTTGGCCAAAATAACTATAGCGCTTGTTTCGCACATGACTATATATGGTATGTGTAAATAATATTCAAATAAAAAAATAGTATAATAATTCAGCGCGCGCTATCTAAGTGGACGCTTCATTACATCACTCCCACCTCCGTTGAATTACGCCCCGTAATTCAATTCAAAGGACGGCGCGCGCGTGGATTGACGGCGGTGGTAGCTTTAGGTTTGCATAGAAAACAGCAAACACTTTTAAGCAGATTGCAACAGCCACAAGCTATGAAAATGCGAATCAGGATAATAGCGACGATCATGACTACTGCAAGAAGAAAATATTTCTTTATTTTCTCAATCCAATCCGGGTAGAAAGACAATTCTTCGGCGTTGACTAAGATATTAGTGGTCCTTGGAACGTGAGATGGCGTGAAATTTCCGGCGGAGTGATCGTTAATTGTTGAAACGATATCTGCTAGCACGTTCATGCTGTCCAATAGGGCGTCATTATAGGCTGGATTAGACTGGTGCACATAATCAAAATATTTCACTTCATTATAGCGAAATGAATGCGCCAATGTTTGTGTTGGGACCACAATCTGTGCGACGATTGGCCGCCAAGTCCCATTGCTGTAAGCATATGGCTTATCATTAAAGTTTATAAAGCCTACAGACCAATAACACGGTGAAAACGGAACTAATTCCCAACCGTCACGATTTATGGTATATTTTTCAAATTTTGGCTGAGGTCCACAGTTTGTCACTTCTGCAGCGAACGACACGTTGCGCACTTTGCAAGTAATAGCTAGCACTGTTTTTCCGAACGCGCTCAGTTTAGTACACTTCGGAAGGTTGACCATGGATGCTGCCAGCCATCCGTTAAACTGGGCTGTAGAAACAACACGTTCATGGGTAGCTTTCCTTTTTTCGCACTGTAAGTTCTCTATTTCTCGAGTCAAGTCGTTTTCGTTGTCGAGGAGCTGGTCACGCAAGTATTGAAAGTTGGCGACGACATCAATACTTGCATCTTCTTTCAACACCGGGCGTTTTCTTGACCCTTCCTCTAGCGAAGAATTTTTCGGAATAATTGGTGTTGTGAAAATGTATAGTTTAGGTTGGCCTATCACGTCAAAAGCATCTGCTTTAACGTCGCAAGTTGTAAGTGGTGGGAGGCACCTCTTGTTCGTTATTTGTATGTGAAATTCTAGTTCTTTTTCTTCATCGTGCATTCGGAATTTATTCGGTGTGCCGGTTGTTATTATTATTGCGACACCAGATTCAACCAGACGTGCTTTAGGCTCTGATTTTACGGTAAATGTTTTATCCCAAATTAAAGTAAGGTGATTGTGGGATATGCTGCCTGCTGTTGCTGGCGCTATTCCAAGGGGAGTTGAAAAACTTTCCCCTTCTGTTTCTTGGTACAGTTGGATTTTTTCGACGGCACAGTTGATAGTTTCGACTGTGACTGTTTCCAACCACCATCCATCTTCCACTGGTTCTTGATCGTAGAAAAATTTATTGTCGTTGATCGTCATTGGTTGATCATTGCACCGACGGCTTTCGTACATTGTTAGGCACTCGAGGTGAAGTTTCCAAGGCAATTTTGTCAGGCACAACCACTTTTTGACCGAAGAAGCTTGTAGTAATGTGTTTGATTTGCTTCCATCTTGCACAAATATAGCCAGGGAATTTTAATTCTTCCCGTTTTTCAGTATATACTGAATAATTAACTGCATTTGTGCGATTTTCATTTTTTTCGGGCTGACAGTCTTCATCGGAGAATTGCAGAATTCCTTTTTGAGACGCTTGCTCGCAATCACAGACGGTGACCTCGAGAGCGTTTAGGCCTAGAGCGTATAGGCCTAGCAGCAGTAGCATACGGAGAACAAACATTCCCGTGCTACTAATGACAAAAATTTATAGAGTAATACAAAATTCACACATAATATAACAATACAGTAAGAAAAGATTCAACAAATAAAAATTATCATTTAAAGCATTTATCAATCATCGGTTGTGGGTTTTTTTTTTTTTTTTAAATTAAGATTTCTCGTAGCGAAAGCGATTTTGGATTTTTATGGGTTACAAACAAATTTAAGACAAAATATAATCAATTATAAAAAGGAAACACGATGAATGGAACAATTTTAAGATATTGGATAATAATGTGGGAGGGTAAAGATTTTTTTTGGAGGGTAAATATATAAACTGGACGCGCAAGCAAGGGAAATATTCGAGAAAAACGGCGTTTTTATCAAAGTGAGATTATAGTTTAATTATTATTACTATCATTTTTAAAAGTTTAAAGAGAATTTTTGTTTTTTTTTAAGTTTAAAGTTTCAAATGTGGGATAAAGAGAAAAAAAATATTTTTAGATTTTGTTCAATTGTATGACAAAAAATATATATATATATTTTTGTTTTTTTCCTTTTATCTCAATTGATTTTATTATTAATTTACTGAATTTTTAAAAGTTGAAATGGGACCTTTTTTCTGTCTCGAATTCTTTTTTCTTATTTTCCTTCTTATAACTCTGGTAACTGATAGAGAAATTTATCAACAAAAATATAGGAATTCAAATGTCGCATAATTATTGGGGTATTAAGAAGACGGCGTAAAATCATAATGAGGCAAAAAAATGAATAATAAGGTATAAGATAAGGAAGGAAGTTGACTGATTTTGATAAAAGACAATTACAAACACATGATTATTTCTTGAATTCAATGTTCAACATTTTTCCATCTCCACATATATATATTTTTTTTCAATCCTTTTTCACATTTCTGCTTCATAACGAATAGGTCTTCGTCGAATTCTTTTGGGTCTTTCGTTAGAATCGGCCACTTTTTCTGTTTCTTTTTTCTTTAATTCTTTCTTTTTCTCTGCCGTTACTACTGGGTGTAAATGTGCTTGAAGGGGTTGAGTTGGTGTGGATGGCGCGTGAAATATGATATCAGCTAGCACAGGGGAGGGCGGCAAGGGGGAAACGCGCTCGCGATAAGAACACGAGTTTCTATTTTTAGCTTTTTGAATATTGCTCCCCTTTTTCTCTTTACTTGTGCTTTTTCTCCCCGTATGCAATCCTTTTTCTTTTTCGTTTGCATTGACTTTCGTTGTTTCTTTTTCGGCGTTATTCTTATCTAAGCTAGAATTTTCCTCGTCTGTTAGGCCTACGTCGTTTACGTTTTCTTCGTTTTCCGTTTCAATTGAATCGCTTTCATTACTAAAAGTTTCCCAGCCATCCTCATTACTTTCACTTTAAATACTTGATTCTTCGCTATTTATTTCGTCATCTTCATCCTCATTACTGTTACTACAAATATTTGATTCTTCGCTATTTTTTTCGTCTTTTTCATCCTCTGCTCCTTCTGTTACTTGCGTACTTATTGACTTAAAGCGCGGGTCTTTTATTTCGGCTGGTTTCTCTATTTCTGGGCACGCTTCGTCTTTCCACAGCATTGTTTCAAATAGCGGTTTTAGCCTATTCACATGCACGCGTTGGATATTATAAGAATTGTCGGCGATGTCTACTGTCTTGTTATTATAAGTTTTAATTACTCGAAAGGGTCCTTTATATTTTGAAGTAAATTTCTTACTGTCTCCGGTTTGTACTACCACTATATCTAATAGAACTCTATCCCCTACTACATATTTATTTTCCTTTGCTCTTTTGTTATATTGTTCTCGTTGCCGCTCCCTCGCTTTTTCACTTTCTTCCCGTACCCGTTGAAAAGTGTAGCGTAAACGATTGACCAGATTTCCTACATAGTCGGAGGGTGAAATATTTGTTTTAGGGATTGCTCCCAGAAATTCATTTATAGGTATGTTGGCATCTCTACCGTGGATGATATAATACGGGGTCTCGTTTGAAGAAGAATGAATTGAATTTCTATAGGCAAAGAGTAAAGGGTCGATTAAATCTTCCCAATCTTCATGATTACCGTCTTTTAATTGTTTTCTTAACATGGTCGTTATCGTTCTATTAAATCTTTCTGTCTCTCCATTACTAGCCGGGTGATAAGAAGTCGTTAATCTATGTTTTATTTTCAATTTTTCGCAAAAATATTTAAATAATTTTGAAGTGAAATTTGTTCCTCTGTCTGAAACGATAGCATTAGGCATTCCGTGCCGGGTCACTGCTGTGTCAAATAAACATTTGGCCGTTGTTAAAGCTTTCTGATTCTTTAGCGCGAATGCTTCTGGCCAACGGGAAAAATAGTCCGTGACTACCAAGATATATTTATTTCCGTTTGTTGATGCTGGTGTTATTGGCCCCAGGAAATCAATTCCTATGACTTGAAAAGGTGCTTGTGCAAGGTCATGTGGATGTAAATAGGCCTTTAATGTACACTTGGAATTCGCTGTACATTCTTTACAAGCTTTACAATATTCTTCGATTTCCTTTCTCATTTTTGGCCAATAATAGTTATTTTTAACTTTCAAGTATGTGCGAAGAAATGCTAAATGACCTCCCATTGGTCCTTCATGAAGCTCTTTTAATACTAGCAAACGAAGCGAAAGGGGGAGAACTAGCTGATGGTTTATTTCGTTTCTCTTGCTCTTTTTTGTTAAAATTTCCCGTCGGTAAAGCACTCCGTTGACTACTTCAAAATATTCTATTTCTTTCGCTCAATCTGGTTTCTTGTTTTCATATTTTTGATCTAATTCGCCGGTTTCTAAATAAACTTTAATCTCTTTACATAATTCGTCTTCCCTCTGCTTTTCACATACATATTGAAATTTATCCGTCGATTGGATTGTTACTAGGCTCGCTATTTTCATACGTGAAAGAGCATCTGCGTTTTGGTGAACTCTCCCAGGCCTATACTTTATTTCGTAATTTACTCCTGCTAATTCTATAGCCCATCTACCAAGTCTACCGTTACTATCCTTCTGATTTTTTAACCACTGAAGAGCTGCGTGATCAGTAATTATCTCAAAAGGCCTATCTAGTAAATAATGTTTAAAATGTTTTATTGCGTATACTAT
Organism: Daphnia pulicaria; assembly: GCF_021234035.1. Classification (NCBI taxonomy): domain Eukaryota; kingdom Metazoa; phylum Arthropoda; class Branchiopoda; order Diplostraca; family Daphniidae; genus Daphnia; species Daphnia pulicaria. The sequence continues at coordinate 2,018,367 of NC_060915.1, forward strand.
CGCCAATGCCTCTTTCTCAGTAGTACAGTATTTCATTTCTGGCTTCGTCAGCTGTCTACTTGCATAGGCTATCAAGTGTTCTTCTCCGTTTTGCACTTGCGACAGTACGGCTCCAATTCCGTAGTCACAGGCATCGGTGAAAAGTAAAAACTTTTCGTTGAAGTTGGGATATGCCAGTATGGGCGGCGTCACAAGACGGTCGCGTAACGTTTCAAACGCCTTCTGATCTTCCTCCGTCCAAGTGAACGGCTGTTTTAACATATCCTTATGCGTCTTTCTAGTTAGTGGTTTTGCTATCGCGCCAAAATCTGGTGAAAATTTTCTATAATATCCAACAAATCCTAGAAAGGAACGAACTTCATCTGCTGATGCCGGTATTTTGTAGTTCTTTATTTGTTCGATTTTTGCTGGGTCTGGTTTGATACCCTCCGCTGTTATCACATGGCCCAGATAATTAACTGATCTTTGCAAAAATTGACATTTTTTGAATTTTAACGTTAATTTTGCTTCCCTTATCAACTCGAATACTTCACGGAGGTCTTTCAAATGTTGTTCAAATGTGTCTGAAAAAATTATAACGTCATCCAAATAGACCAATGCCTTCTTCCCTAAGACGTCTCTCAAGGCATAATTCATTAGCCGTTGGAAAGTTGGTGGCCCGTTACATAATCCAAATGGCATTCTTGTAAACTGATAAAGGTGATCTTCTATTACAAATGCTGTTTTTTCTTTGGCCGATTCTTCCAATTCAATTTGATAATAGCCTGAGGCCAAGTCCAAAGTGGAGAAAAACTTTTTTCCGTATAACTTATCTAAAGTGTCGTCAATACGAGGCATCGGAAAAGAATCTTTCTTTGTTATACTATTTAATTTACGGTAATCAACACAAACTCTTATTTCTCCATTCTTTTTTATAACTATAACTACTGGTGCTGCCCAAGCTGAAATTGATTCCTCTATAATCCCAGCTTTTTTCAAGTCAGCCAATAACTTAAGAACTATTTCTTTATATTTTACATGTAAGCGATATGGGCGTAGTCTGATAGGGCCTCTCCCTTGTGTGTCTATCGTATGTTTTATTAAGTCGGTACTACCCAACTCTGAAGTTTCAGAAGCGAAAATTTTTACAAATTCAAAGATTAAGTCCGAAAGGGGTTCTCGAAATTCTAAATCAACGTCTGGGAATTCAAATGAATCATTTTCTGGATTTTTACCGCTTCTCTCCTTTTCTGCGTTCGCGTACGCGTTTTCAGTCTCTATCTTTCTACTCTGCTTTAAATAATCGCTTGACCTTAAATCTAAGCTTAAATCACTATTAAGATCCTTTGGAACCTCATTATAAAATGTCGGCTCTTTAAGATCTTCTGCTACCTCCATAGGCTTGCAAAAAAAATCTGTTGCCTCAAAGCTCCGTCGTAAATCAACTTTAGGCTCTTTTAAGCTTTCTGACGCCACCAAGCTCCTTCTTGGATAAACCTCTGGCTCATTTATATTTTCTGACACCGTAAGAATCCGACGGGAAAAATCCTTAGGTTCGCAAAAAAAATCTGCTGCCACAATGTTCCGTCGTGAATAACCTTGAGGCTCTTTAAAGCTTTCTGGGTCCTCATAGTATTGTCTTAAACAATCATGAGTTTCATCCCCTAAACTACTATCATTATCTATTTCAACTTTATCTGGGTCCTCACAGTTTAACCAAACTTGAGTTTTATCCCTTAATTTATTATCATTATCCATATTTCCTTTTTCTGGGTCCTCACAGTTTATCCAAACTTGAGTTTTATCCCCTAAACTACTATCATTATCTATTTTTACTTTTCCAATGATTGAACTCGCAATTTCAATCGTTCCTAATTGAGAAGATCTTGGTAAACAAACAGAATGCATTGAATGATTTTCTACTAATAAACTATATTTTCCATCGTTCGAAACGGTGCTAACAAAATCTCTTATTTCTAGACCACCTGGTAGTGTTTTATTAGACGTAAAAACCACTGTCGCTTTAGGAGAGACGTAAGGAAATGAACGCTTCATCTTCGCCTCAATTACCATTACTGATTGCTGGGGTATTTTTACTCGTTGACTTGCTGTAATCGTCATTTCGGGCGCTGGTCCTGATGTGCCTTTTTGTTGGTCTGGCTAGATAAATGCTAGATAAATGCTCTGATTTTCCCCATTAATTGTAAAGCCATGTTTCCTAATAGCATCCCATCCTAAAATACAATCTTCTGAAATACCATCACTAATCACAAAATTTTGGAAAAGTCTAACATCTCCATAATATATAGGCAAAATCACTTGTCCAAACGTATTTAATTTTTTGTCATGTACAGTATCTTCCATAAAAATCCGACTACCCCTTTTTTTAAAAAATGCCGCCTATCGGTTCGCGGCAAAACTACATGATGTAACCAGACAGTTAGGGTATGGGGTAATATTCTAGAAACGGACAAAGGCTTAATTTCCATGACAACGAGACAGCCTTTAAGGCATTTAACTCTGAAGCACATGGCCTTGATTAAGGAGAGGTTGGGTCACGTTGCCGCAAGCCATCCAAAACAATTTTCCATTTTGCCTGGCTTTTTCGCTTTTTCGCTCAACTTTGTGGGAGTAAAAGAGGAAGGGTTAATAGAGGGGGGGGGGGGGAAATAGTATAATTGCGAGCCCGAAGGGCGAAGCTAATAATCGCATACGCAGAAAAAAAAAGCCATGTCACTTTGTATGTCTGTCTGTATGTATGTCCCGCACCATAGCTCGGGCATTTTACGACAGATTTCAGACTTTTTGGTCTTAAAAATTACACAAAAAATATGCGGTGCGACCAGAATAAAAAAGATTTCATTTACTTAATTAGTTTTCCCGTAATTAATGAAAAACTGCTAAAATAATTGCTTAATGACTAGTGACATCTGGCGGTTGCGACTACAACTTTTTCAATTTTGGTCAAAATTAATCACCACCAGATGACCATAGCATCGCCGTGATGACGCAATAATTAATGTTCCAACCATGACGCAACAACCAGATTTGCATTTTTGTTTTGCAGTTATTTGACTAAAAGATGGTTATTTTTAAATTCAATGATTGAACTTTTTGTGTAAACATAGGAACATACGAGTTGGGCAAACTAAACGTAAATAACTGGTAAGGATATTGAACTGTGACAAAAAAATCTCGTTTTAAGACCAAAAAGTCTGTGAAGAAAAGTGTGAATTGTGAATAAGTCTGACTTAACAATAGGCCCTGAATTTGGCATTTAAGACAGTTTTCAACTGGCTTACGACTATCCCTTCGCGGCGAGCTGATAAGCTTGCTTTTCTATCTTACTTCAGCGCGCGCTATAGGGCTGTTCGACATCTTTTTTAACATTTGTTGCCATCGTGGCAACGCAGCAACTCATGTATTTTTGTCTGCTACGAGTGACTTGTTTATTCTGTGAAATTTGAAAGTTTGTATTCAGATTAAAACAATCACAAAATTTTAAATTATCTAATTGATAGGTATTCTGAATAATGAATACTAAAAAAGGTTCAGTGAGTAGATGGTGCAAAGTGTCAAATTGCCGTAACCTGAAAAGTGAAGTGTAAAACTGTATAGTTTACCAAAGGAGGGTGTAAGACGAGACTTGTGGTTGGAGAGAATGAATTACATCATCCACACCAACTTGAAAAATATCTATGTGTGTTCGGATCACTTTGTTACAGGTATTTATAGGTTAATACTAACAATTATTGATTATTATCTTACAATTTGTGAAATGCTTACAGGAAAGCCGAGTGGAGAATTCCACAAAAAACATGTTGATTGGGAACCCTCTATAAATGTGGGATCAAATAAGACGAAACAATTTCTAGGTATTGCATTATTCATTTTATGTGTAAAAAAACATTCCTATATGTTGTTTTAATGAATGAACTATTTTGTCATTACAGATGGTGATCATCAAGTACGTAATAATGTTGCTTTTGACAAGGCTGATACACCTCCATTGATAGATGTTGAAACTGCAACTGAAGATACCTCAAACAGTTTCGATGAAGATGTTGCATTAATTGGAGATACACTTCTAATAAGTGATTCTCATCCAATCCCATCCTTGAACGATGTAACAACAAGTACGGAAACTTTTGACATGACTTCAACTGCCGATGATGAAACTATCATAACGGTTGAAACCACCTTTGATGCATTGCGTAAGTAATGTTTTAAAATGTTATTTTGTAATTAATGAAAGTAATTTTCTGGTTCATTACTTATAATTTTCAGCTGCATTAAATAATTCAAGTCAATCCATCAGGGACGTCGAATTTACTTCCGGTGATTCATCACTAACAACTTCAGTTGATCAAGTAACAGAATTAATGTTGCAACTTACTGTTTTAAAAGAAAAACTATTTCTTACTGAAGAAAAACTCGTGTATGTTAATGAAATGATCTGAGCTTCAGGGAAATTTAATTACGTCACGTGACAGAATAGCAATTCTGTCACGGGTCTGTTGCGCTCTTTACAATTCGTGTTCATCTGTTGTACCCTTACTGAAGTGTATTTAGGTGAATAATTGTCATAATAAACCACAAATTTTCAATAAATACTTGATGTATTAACCTTGGTTAACAGGGGCACAAACAGATTACCATTTTCTTCGTAATAATTTAATCAAACACAACATTTTCACAAATGGAGATTTTCTTTTTTACAAAGGAAGGTACACAAATTGTATCTTTTCACTCACTAGGGCCTACTGATTGAGGTTATATTGGAAAGTGCTGTTCTCTGAACTTGACTGTTACTAGGAACGACCGGTAAGTTATTTTTCTTTGCTTTTGCCGCTGCGGCACGAGCAGCTTTCTTGCAAGTGTCACACTTCCAAAGCTTTGTTATTCTTTTTGGGGGATTAGTTTGCGACTTGATGCCCGATTCGTGGAATGTTTTTCTCTTGAAATTGTTGTCTACACAAATAACTTTCCCAAATAACGTGTTTTGGCCTCAATACTAAGTCCACTGGCATAATTAGACAGTGACATAGTTAAACACTAACACTATAACGAACTAATGTATAAAGAAAACACATCACAACTTCAAAACAACCCCCTTTTCTATCACTATTTTTCAAAAAAATTCATATTTCGCAGAACAAACACAAGTCACTCGTAGCAGACAAAAATACATGAGTTGCTGCGTTGCCACGATGGCAACAAATGTTAAAAAAGATGTCGAGCAGCCCTATCTAAGCGGACGCTTCATTACAGTACCATGAACGTTTGTTCAAGCCGTCGCAAAATAATATAAAGAACTTAAATATTTGAATTTCCCGATAGGGATTCTATCGAAACTCGACCCCCCAAATCCACCAGTCGACAACCGATAAGATGGCGCTGTTCCTCTCAGAGGTATGGGCCGAACGAGGGGGGGTTCGTTGTTAATTTATACGTTTTTTATTCGTTTGATTGAAATGAAAATAATTAATTCTAGGTTGTAGAGGAGATGATGACGGATGGCAACGTCATAGTGTCATTTTTATTGGATTAAAGTTGTCGTCGTGGTAATTGATTGAAACGCGAATTGCCTTTTTGAGTTGTATTTCTTTCCCGTTAGATTGTTCTGACTTAATTCATGCAAGGCCGACGAATGTCAACACGGCCTTGGATTAAATCATAGTCGAAAATGGCTAGGTCAAGTGTCAACACATTTGAAAATCTTGTCACTTGTAATATTTGTTATTGCTCATACAAATATGATGAGGAAATTAGAAAACCAAAATTTCTACAGTGTAGTCGCATCATCACATCATTTGCCTCGAGTGTTTCCAGGTACGAAAATGTTTAAATTCATAAGACATCTATATTTTTACCTTATAAAAGATAGACTGTACTTCAAGGCACTAATCAGTAATCACATGCCCTTTCTGTCACAATCGCACATCTAAAGACAATAGTGATGGAGCAGAGTTAACCAATCAATATGTCATAGAATTCCTCAAAATTGTAAGAATCTGTGTACCACATTAAAATAATATTTTTAAGTTGTAAAGCAGATAAAATCCTGAGTTTTGAAATTTGGAATGATCAGAGTGAAGATGAAGAGGGGGCTGAATTATTCATTTCTGCTATTCTGCACTTGCACTAGCATTGAGTTGTAGAGAGATGGAACTGCAACCAAAGAATAAATCCTTTTACCAGAGCGTACTACCCAGGAGAGCGAGGAAGAAGAGGGTAGTCAATTTATGACATTATCACTGGGCATGAGATGGAATTATACAGAAATGGAAGAGATGGAAACCTTGAATGAAGCCGTGCATCAGAGCTTTAGTGTCCCATCAGCAAGAGCAAAAGTTTATGGTGACAGCAGCCTTCATGTAAGATTTTATTATTAAAAGTTATAAAGCTGACAAGATACTGAAGTTTTGCACATAGGCCTACTTTAATAGGGAGCCATCAAAAGAGGAGGAGGAACAATTGATGATGGCATCCCTTGAGCCGGCATTGAATGGCAGTTACCAGTTACCCTCTCAACCAGATTGTGTCCAAAGATGAAGTTGAAGAGTCGGCTAGCCGAAGAGTCTGAACTTTTCCAGCTTGTAACCAGAAGGACAGTGAGTCGCAAGAAGAGTGGCTCAGACACAGCTTAAATTAAATGGAACTTCCATTTAAGTCAGATCCAGTTACCTTCAAGGAGGAGGAAAATGTAATGTAAAACTAAATCAAATAGTTTTATTAACCCATAAGTTGACCAACAATTTTTTCTTAGTGGGCATCAAACATCAGATCAATGACCAAATCAAACACAGGCTACAACAGCTGGATGAATTAGAAGAGCATGCAAGTGAACACAAGGGACTTAACATGGATGTCTCACGAGTTACACAAATCAGTCATGAATTCCAACCGGTCTGGGATTTAGATCAAAGAGTTAAAGCCCTAAAAACTAATTAAGGTATTTATCTGTTGAATGTGTTAAAGTGAATTTATCACTCATAAAAAATGTTTTTATTCTTTTTCAGTGCTCTATACTTCTGCTTAAAACTCACCCATTTGCCTTTTATCCGAGCAAATTTGTCCCAATTACCCATATTCTTGATAATTTTGGTCAAATGGTTGTTAAAAGGGATTGATGCTGACAAAGTTATCAGGTAAAATTCAACCATGACATTCTTCTCGGAAACGAGTAGCCTACAATTGTCTCATTTGTCATTTATATGCTTGTTGGTTTTGGAAATACGATGCATCTACTGCTGGTTTCTCCCGGTATTGGCAGTGAAGAAATGTCTGGGAAACCACTGAGGGCAAGATCAACACCTTTGAAGGAATGGATTGGATCAAGCTAGGCGTTGGCCCATCATCTATGGTATGTCATTTCCCCGGTTGGGAGCATCACTGACGCCTTGATCGAGAACGAGGCCTCTTGCGGAATATCGTCAGATCACAACGACGCTGAAAACCTGAAATCTATGCCAATGAGCCATCTCCTCCCTATTTATCAACATGTACCTCGTTCAGGTAAGCCGTTTATTCGTTGATTTACCATTGGAACGGTCATTTAGATTTTAATTTTTTTTTTTTTTCAGAGACTTGTGTTTCCAACTGATTTCACTCTACTGTCTCCGTACGATTCCGCTGGCAAAGTTGGTCAATCCTCTGAGCCACAGTACATGGAACGTATGCGAAAATGTTCTGTCTTGTTTGCTGGGGCAGCAACGCCAAGCCTTGGGCTACTCACATCTTTCGGAAATTACTGCTGCCCGGTTGTCGATTCGTTCGCTTCCCAGTTGAAAATTGTATCCTCTGACATTGGGCCATTTTTGTCGCGATGCATCTGAAATCGTCACCATCTTTTGCGTTTGTCGCGTAGCGTTTGTGAAAGACATCCTCGGCCGTCACACCGGACAAGAAAAAGACGAGCAGTGCGAGCTTTTCCTCGTCGAAAAACTTTGCGTTCCATCTCAGTGAATTGAGGAATGTCGGGCAGTTAAGGCGCTCTATGCGTTTATCCGAAATTTCATGCCACTTCCTGCTTGCCGCTGACCTTTACAGCCAAGCACACGACGTTATCTGTGATGAAACTGCTCCGGAAGCTATCCTGTCTGAAACCTGTCTGGAGTTGGAGGAACTCTTGGCTCTCTTGGCTGACCCGGAACGATTCAGTACAATTGCCGATTGGTACCTAATAAGGGCGCCCTTTGCGTAAAGTTGATTGGAATTATATCACAGTCGTCAAAGCCGTAGATCGAATTTTAAAGCAGGTAAGAGAAAAAACTTTGGAATTTTTTCTTTCTTTGATTGTGGCTGTATCTGTAAATCATAATTCGTTTCACGCAGGATAATTCCAGTAAAAGAGTGCAACTAGAATCTCTCCAAGTTGGTGTCCTCTCTACCCGTACCTTCTGCCAAGCACAGGCTTGTTCGCACGGAAATAGCCCAGAAAGCGGCCTACATCTTCCAAAAAATTATTGAACTCCAGTTAAAGTTGCTAATTGCAGTAAAAAAAAATTCATGGTCATTTTAGCTCAAATTTGAACTCTCATTAGTCGGTCAACGCATCCGAGGAATTTGTGGTTCCCTCTCGTTTTTTCCTGCCGCAATAACTCCGTCAGCTTCCTGTGACGCAGGATTACTCGCTCTCAGAGCTTAACAACGTTGTCCGTATGTACTTTCTCGAACTGAATGTTCAAAAGGTGCCAAGTTATAAAGATCCTGTATTTTTTTTTATTATTTTAAAGTTGTCCTCGGGATCCGGAGCAGGACGCAAGTCCCAGTGGCGTTAGGTTAAATGCGTCACTGGTTCCAAATTGTCATATATAGACATAGGTCCCATTGTCGAATTATTCCAACGACATGCGTACCGAAAGTAAATGTAACCGATTGCTTTAGATTCCGGTAATTGTGGCTACAAGATCCAATGCTCTTATGTCCCAACGACTTTAATTCCAAACGACTTATGTCCCGACGACTTATGTCCCGACGACTTATGTCCCGACGACTTATGTCCCGACGACTTATGTCCCGACGACTTGCGGTACACAAGTCCCAGTCGTCATTGGTAACTTGCGACATAAGCACCAAAATTTAAAAAAACGTCAGAAGACCCGAACGTAAAGTGTCCCATGTTATTTATGACCCACACGTCATATGTCCCAAATGTAACAAATCCCACTGTTTTTTTTTTTGGTCATTTGTCCCAAAAGACTTATGTCCTGGCGTAATAAAATCCAAAAGACACAAGGCCCAGTGTTTAAAAGAACCCATGCAATTATGTCCCATAATGGTAAATGGCATTAGTGTCCATTCGTCATTTGTCCCAAGCTATTTATTCCATTCGTCAGTAGTCCCAAGCTATTTATTCTGAAATTTGGCATCCCTGTAGCTAAGCGGCAAAATTGATGCAATCAACTCCGCGGATCTACTCAGCGGGTTATCCTCCACGAATAACCAATTCCATTCGTCATCATTTTTCTAAAATCATTTCTCATGACCAAAATGTTAAGCTGTATGTACCGCTTTTCTATTCGAAACTCGGTGTCGTTGGGTAGCTGTCACAAGGGTATGGAGAGAAATCGAACAAAGTTTTTATATAGCAAACCGCGATTGGTTGTATTAAATTCCAACTCTTTACACGTAGTTATACAATACCAGGAATGAGGGAGCAACGCAATGAAGTAAAGCAGGAGGGGTAAAGGGTAAGGTTAAGTAAAGGGAGTCACTGTTTAAAGATGTGCAGACCTGAGAGGTGAGTGCCAGGATCAGGAGCCGGTCCGTCAGTGTCAAACGGGTAAAAGAAGGCGTCAATCAAGTTGATAATGACGGCCAAATTGAATAGGATTTGACCCCAGATGGACATGTGCGAGCTGACCCAAAAGAGGAACGGCTGTCCGCGCAATTTCTTCTGCCATTTCATCTCGTCAAACATTACCCGCCGAGGCCATTTCGGTCGTGTTGACCGACATGGTGGACCGGATTTCCGCTTGCGACACTCTGACTTGGTCGTGGAACACCTTGAAGAAGATGGCGCTCGTCTCGGCCGACTGCAATTTCGTGTAGAGACTCCGCTGGATGACGGGGTTGCCGCCTTCCAGCAGGGCGATGCCCAACTGGACCGCTTCCATGAAAACCTTGGGCGATAACGACGACTTCATGACCAATTCGTCCACCAAATCAGAGTCAGAGGTGCCTTCTTGGTCCAGGTACACTTGTACCTCGGGCAAACTCATTTCACCTCGCGACAGGAGACGCCCTCCAGGTCCGTGGGTTGTCAGCGATGACGATTGTCCCACACCGCCTCCAACACCAGTACCACCAGATAATGTTGAATGAATTCTAGCGGCAGAGATTCCGCTTCCGCCATTGATCTCGGTCTTCTTAGAACTATGAGAGGCTGGTTTGGCAAGTAGCGAACTAAAAGATTCTTCCTCAATGCGTCTCCCTAGTAATAATTGATTCATTAAGGTAATTTTATTGCTTTAAATTTTAATAGAATGATTACCTTTTCGACATTTTGAACATCGAAATTCATCATCTGACGTAAGGTGTTGAGAACTTGGATACAAAGTTTTCCCTCCTTGTCCTCCAGCAATCGTTCGGTGTGTTTAATCATTCCTTCAATAAAAAAGAAATTCCAAGTTAGATCAAGGGTTAACATAAATACAAGTCAAATTTACCTGCGAATGAATCCGCCATTGTCACACTTTTTCCGTGCTTCCGTGCCAGGCTGTAAAAGATATTCCGGTCGGTAAAGGACATCGACGATAACGGAGGACTCGGCTTGAACCAAAGGATGCAGATGAGCCTTAACAAGACGACAATGTCTTGCAGGCCCTCAATAACTGTCCGATCAAAGCGGACGCTCAACTGCGAAATGTGGTACCTGAAAAAAGACGATATTAAGTCAAAAGTTTGAAGGAAATTAAATTTCTTTTTGTTTTACTTGAGAGCTCCGCTGCTGTCAGTGGTGTCCAGCCGGTGCGGCGTTCTTTCGTGCCGACTCTCATCATGTCGACAAAGGCGATGAACGAAGCCTTGTCGTTGTACAAGACGAGCACGTCCTCCCCGACGTTAACCAGTTCTTGCATGACCATGTCTTGGCACTTGCGGATGAATTGGCCTTCCGCTTTCACGATCGTCTGCAGAAAGTGGAGATATTCCACGTAACGGCCGTGAGTCTCGATGCAGTGAACGAAATGCTGGACTACTTTGTCGCTCAGTTCGCTGCACAGTTGGGCATTGTCTTGAAAGATGGCACAAACCGTAAGAGCTTCCAGCAACTTCTCTCTGAAAGATTAGCCCATTTTCTTTTTTAAATGAAACATCTCTTCATCTTTTGTCAGTCGAAAATTAAGAAGTTCCATCGCTGGACATTTTCAAAGAAGCGTAGCACTTCTGACACACCCGCACCGGCCGGCGGATCCTCTATTGCATAATTTCAGACTCGTAGCGAGTGCAACTGTGGAAACCAGGAAGAAAATTTTACAAATTAATTTCTATTTCAATCGGCAAATTTCCATTTCAATTCAAATTGAATTTACCGGCAGCAGAAGACGTGTCCGCAGTTGCGGCAGTGATGTCGGCGCTCAGTCAACGAGAATTTCACGCGGCATTTGGTGCACATTTCGACCGTGTCGTCGCGGAGCCAATGGTCGGCCACCGAGCGGCCCATCACGCTCCACGAATGGATGCGACCGCGGGCGTCGCCCACCAATACAGTTCGATTGTCTCTTTTTTGAAAGAAACAAATAAACAAAATTAGTTTATTTCATTCCAATGATTTTGCTTTAATTTTAAAATGTTTACTTGGAAATGGCCAGAGATGTGACGGACGCAGGTTCGCTGTTGTCTTGACGATCGTAGGCCGTGTGCATCGTCAACTTCGTCCGGAAGATCAACTGCCTCTGCCACTTGAAACCTGGAATCGGAAGAAAAATAAAATTATTTCATCCGTCCAATAATTTAAAGGTATTAAATAATCAAAACCTTCTTTCAGGACGTGGCGGAATTTCTTGCCCGGTTGTTGGCTAACAAAAGGAGCCACCACGTTAGCTTCGGGCGTCTGCTGCTGCTGTTGCTGCTGGATGGCGCTCTTCCTCACTTCCGACTCGCTAATCATTTCGAACGTTCCGTTCAGACTCGAATCGCTCCGGCTCGTCTGCAACGGCTCAGTCGATTGTTGTTGTTGTTCCGGTTGTTCCAGCGATGGATTCTCCCCCTCCTTTGGTTGAGTTGGAGTGGGCGAAGAAGCTGGACAAATAAATAGAAAAATAGAGTCGTCAATCAAGCGAAAATGATTAATAAAGTAAAATCGAATTGGTTTACTGCTGTCAGGCCCTTCGTGTTCACTGCTGTCGCCGCAGCTGATGGGCAAACTGCTGACGGACGCCTGTCGCTGAAGAATGGCGCCGGGCAGTTCGGCAACGTCAGGTGAATCCTCTTTCGATTCTTCGACGATTTTAGGAGCCTCGGCCGTTTCTTCCGTCCTCACTTGTGCCGGCGTTTCCTCGTTGGGAACCTGGGCAACAAATTCAAACCATTAAAATAGAGAAATACCAGGGGAAAATCGCCGTAGGTCAAATTACCTGGACGTAGTCGAGGGACCACATTCGAACGACTCCGCCCATCGATCCCGTCGACGTTCATGGGATCCCACTCGTTCGGACGCACAGACGCAGAAGATGGTTAGGTTAGTGCTGCGAGCGGCCGATTTGACCCACCAGGGTGTTGACGCTGGCCAGCGGGTCGCCGTTGATGGACCACAGGTGGAGCCAAGTGCCCAAGCAGGTGGCGATGTCGCCCGTCAGGTCGTTGATGTCGATGGCCGCCAGTGGAGCGTTGTGCCCCGTCAACGGGCGGATGAAAGTCAAACGAGAAAAATACCAGGCGACGGGCGTCTGGTCCCTCGATCCCAACACCAGAATCTGAGTAAGTGCTGCACACATCAGGTCGTTGTAGGAGCGGTCGGCCAGCGTGTTGAGGTGCATCAGGTACTAGAAGCTGGTTAGCTCGCCGCGCACCTAGCGCTGAGTCACAGACGTCTCGCCCATCAGGCCAGCCGTCATGATCGACTGCTCAACGTTGGCCAGCCGCTTCTGGCCGGCCACCGACTGGCTGGCCGAGTCCAAGAGGCCCGTGGCTGTGGACAACAGCCGCTGGTAGACCTTGTTGGGGCAGGAAGGCCAGCAGGTGGTTGCGCTCGTCGTTGGAGAAGATCCCCAGGGCGATGGGTTGGAGGAGGTAGCGGCGCTTTTGCACCTCGCGGATGTGCTCGTAGCCCAGCCATGAGCAGAGCACTGATGCACCGACTTCAACTCCTTCCGGTTGCTTTTGCTGCTACCCGTTTGCTGCAACCCATAGCTGACGACCGACGCCACGGGCGTCGTGTTCGGCGGAAAGATCGGCTCGAACGTCCCAGACGGGAAATCGGAAACGTCGCAGGTTTCCCACGACAGACTGCGACGAAGCCACTGGCTCCTCCGCCGCCGATCTGGATCCGGTCAATTCCATTTCCTTGTCACTATCGGCAATCATCTGATTCACCTGCTGGGCGTTTCGTTTTATGGCTGCCGGCTGCCCACCTTCTGGCTCCTGGGCCCGATCCACCTGATCCTCTTGCCGGAGATGAACGGTCAGGCGATGTCGGTCTAGAAAAGAAGATGCCCACATTACAATCAAAGGCCAATAAAGTCAAATAAACGAAAGTAAACTGCTACCTAATCCAACTGGTCATCAAGTTGTCCATTACTGATCCCAGTCCAGCATACAATTCCTGTTGTTGCGCTCCTAGATTGGGTTGAGGTTTTTCACTGTTCTGTTGTGCCAAACTGTAAAGTAATGTTTTCACACTTCGTCACAGGTTAACTTGAGAGATGGCTGGCAATAAATTTTCTTCATTTAAGTCGGATTTTCTTCTTGTCAATAAAGAAAAAAACAGGCATGAGCATATTGGAAATTATGTGAATGAAGACTAAAAAACATACCTTCAAGTGGAGGACAATCCTGGTTCCTCTACCCATGGGTTCTCCGTGATCAGGCTTGATACAGCTGAAGATTCCCAAACATACTGCTCATCATCATTATTGTGCTTCGAATGAACTGTCACCTTGTCGGCAACCAGGTAAGCAGAGTAGGAACCCACACCAAACTGACCAATCATGGAGATGTCAGCTCCGGCAGAGAGGGCTTCCATGAAAGCTTTAGTTACAGACTTGGCAATAGTACCCAAGTTGTTAACCAAATCAGCCTTGATTATGCCGATACCACTAAAGAGAAACAGAACAGTCAAATTCGTGTTCAAATAGGAGGAACTAAGTTTCTCAACTTACGTATCCATGAGAGTGAGTCAATCTTGTTGGGGACAATCTTGATTTCAAGATCCTTACCGCTGTCCAACTGGCTTGAGTCAGTCAGGGATTCATAACAGATCTTGTCTAGGGCATTTGAGGAGTTGGAGATCGACTAAAGAAGGTGTTGATAATCAAGCTCATAAGCTTAGAAATCTTGGAATGTGAAAGTCTCAGCTTCGTCTTCCATTTGAACTTCTCCAGGCATCTAAAAAGGAAAATATTTCAGTAAGAAATGTTTCTCAATATTGTGGTAGATCACACTCAAAAATTGAAATTCTACATATTTATGGACTTGAGGCATACCAAAAAATGTGTAAATAACCAATTTGTTTGTCTAAACCAGTAGTAAAACTTACTTGGTTTTAAACGAAAACAAACAAACCGGACGCTTTTCTGTTAACGTTGGGTGGGGATCTACATGTATATACAAGGCCGCCGCCCGACGGGCAGTCGTAAAAACTGCCACCAAATTCGCTTCTTGTTAGGCCTGCAAACTATAGCTTTTGAGTTGACACACAGCAAGCCGGGAAAGTTCAAAAAATTTTAATCTTCGTAAATAGAAAAATGGAAACTAATTCAACAAAACAAATAGGGGATTTTAAATTTAAAAAACGTTCTGTATTTCAAACATCAGAAATTCTTGGTTACAAATTTTGGAATGGAAAATTTGAATTGAAATTGGAAAATCCCGCATTAGTATGGGAGATTGTTGATTTTGAGTTTTTGATGAAATCAATTGTTACATTATTGATTCATGGAATGTTTTAAACGGGAAACGTAATAAGATAAGGTTCGCGGCAGATTGGGCAATTTGTTTGCACTCCTCGAAGACCTGCAGCGCCTTGGCGAATTGCCAGTAATTGTTGGAGGCAAGGCAGGCAAAAGCAATGCCGGCAGCCATCCAAGCCATGGTCTGCCACATTGAACATACAAATTGGGCATTGTTCATTGGCTCCCACCAATGCCCCTCTGTTCCGCGGATGCTGCTGAACTGGTTGTTGCCCAGCATTCACCGGGCCATCTGGAGCATTCGGCGCGGCTACCGGCGGAACATTCTGCGCATTTGCAGGAGCTTCTGGCATGGGATTATCGAACGGAAAATCGATGAGATCATCATCGTGGTCCATCAAAAAATCTGCCATATCTGCGTCCCATTCAATCGCAACACCGCGACCTCTTCCGCCATGGCCGACTCCTCCTGCCGCAGCTCTGCCACGGCCTCTTACAGCAGCTCTACCACGGCCTCTTACAGCAGCCGCTCTACGGCGTATGCGGCCCTGTTCCACGACCTCTTCGGGTGGCGGAGGAAAAGGTTCTTCTTGCAGCAACACTTCAAACGCAATGCGAGCACCTTCAACCATGTCCTGTAGGAAAACGTAATTTGATTATTTATTTAACATAATTT
This sequence comes from Daphnia pulicaria, assembly GCF_021234035.1. Taxonomy (NCBI): domain Eukaryota; kingdom Metazoa; phylum Arthropoda; class Branchiopoda; order Diplostraca; family Daphniidae; genus Daphnia; species Daphnia pulicaria. The sequence goes on from NC_060915.1 coordinate 2,034,096, forward strand.
TTTAATAAATTAAGAATTACAGGTAGAATTGGGGGTGGGTTCTGCCCATCGACTCCCATGTTAACTCCAATCGGCTCGAAATAATTTGAGGCCATCCGTAGAAATTCTTGGAGGTTAATCCGACGTTCCCTAAGGCTCGCAATGGCGGCAGCTACAACGCGATCCCTTCTCTCGTAAGTTCTTCTACGCGGTGCTCTTATGATTCTCCCATCACGGACATTTAAATATTCACGGACGGCAATGATCACGCAAGTTTGCACATGATCTAGGATAAGCGACAGCAATCATAATCATGATCTTTTAAATGAGAAAGAATAACGATACTAACACAAGAAAATGTAAAAATTAGGATGTGCACCACCTATCATGGCGTTAAATCTTCGGTGCCAGGCTTCAACTAGGTTATTCGTTCGGTTGACATCGTTGCTTACCGAAAACCTCATGGGGCCGATACGTCCCAGCCAAAAGGTTCCGATGTATTCAAGGCAATGTCCAATTGCCACTCGAATATTTACATCAAACTCATTCTGGACCTGAGCAACGTGTTGTCTCAATATAGCAAATGCATTTATAATTGCCTCGTGGGGAACGAGAGCAAGAGCAATGGCCATTCTGATGATTAGTCCCACTTGAGGGTTTGTTCGGTAGGGAATGGTCAGACCCAAAGAGCAGGCATAGCGGTACATAGCCTTTAACCAAAAAATATTCAATAAAACAGTGAATAACAAAAAAATTGTGAACTAATAATTACCATTCCGGAGTGATAAAAACATCCCCTAACTCTTCCATTTGGAAACGCGGCCTGCATTGCTCTCAGGATGGCCAATTCATAGTCTGAAATTAACCGCAAGGGTGTTGGTACTCTTCCAGTCCTATTCATGCAGACTTCAAGGACGCGATTGATGCAGAGGGTGTATAGCGCTTCAGTCCTCGAAGTCATAAAAAAAAAGGCTGTCGGAAAAGCCTGAATAGAATTATAAAATAGAATAAATAAATAAAAGAAAAAAAAAGAAAATTGAAAAATAATTACATATCCAAATGCAATAGTATGCAATGTGGCAAGTTGCTGGAAAAACTGGGGTGTACACCAGAAAGTTCCATCCATATGCAGTTCCTCCGCCTGTATGAATGCTTCTAATATTGCTACATTGATGAAGATCAATCCAATATCGTCACCATCCTGTACATGACCAAAGTAAAATGGCGTTACGCCATCCCGAAGCATTCTAAAATTAACAAATAATCATTTGCGATTAGATTTCTTTCATTTTTAAAATAATAAAAACAATTAATTTACCGGTATCTTATAGCTTCCTCGAGAATTTTGGATGCATCCGCTGCGCTCAATGGGATTCTCATTTGCTGCCCAGCTCTAGCTCGTTGTAAATTGCGGCGAATTTCCTGGAATATCAAGTTTGCCCTTGGAAATCTGGAACAAACATAGCTATTGAATACCCTTAACTAATAAGTTAAAACAAATGCGTATCATACCTCTCAACCGAATCGTGAAAAATATTGATGAGGGGCCTCGCACTGGCCATGGCTTGCTCTCTGCACCAGCTCAATGCTTCCATGTTGAAAATCACTTGGTGATCATCACCGTGATTGTGCTGACCATGCACCTCGTAGCCCCCACCCTCAGTTAAGGTTACAACAGCTGGACACAAATTTTCTCTGTGGTGTTTGCATCTCCACCTATAACATATTTGTTTTAAATAAGCAATGCTGCACACTCAGTGTATAGGGAAACAAATCAATCATCATCATCAACAAATAAAATCATCATCATCATCATCCTCATCAAATCAAGGGAAGTAGGCATATATATACACTATAAGGGTGGGAATGGATTAAATCATAAGAAACAACATGTTTACCGGAATGGGTGATGGACATAGTATATATGTCCCAAATCCAAATCAATTAGAACTGTGTCCCCAGAACGAATACCAGGACGTTCGACAAATCTGGGTGCTTCAGCCATGGCGTCATAAGAGCTATATATCTTCTTCAGATGCTGCCCCTAAATAGACTGACCACATGGAGCCGATGGAGGGTGCAAAGCTGGATGGAGGGGTTGAGAATTCAAGGTTGCGGATGTTAGTCAGCGTTGTCTGATAAGGCTTACAATAAATCGGCCATAGTTTTAATTATGCCAGCAATATTGTTGCCCCCCCCCTCTTAAATAGTTAGTTTTGAAAAAAAACGATAGCCTACCAAATATTTATACCCCTGTAATTTGTTATTATTCAATGCAGGGTTCATCGGCCATGGCATTTCATAAATTTGTCCTGCATCAACGAAGGTGGGAGCAGACGATCGACTGGTTTACTTCATAATTTGTGTATTCCTTAAAAAATGTATTCCATTTCCATTTGTATTTAAAAAAAATAAGCAAATTTCAGATTTTGTACATCTTTTTACGAAAAGAACAAAACGAATATTTCTCTCAAACGACCCGATTTTTTCTCTCCCATCCCTCAACTATGAAAATCCATGATAACGGCTAAAAATTTGAATAAAAATTTTAAAAGGATTGGATTCATAATCGCGTGTTTTCTATTTCCATTTTCAAAACAGAGGAATGGGTGAGTAAAATAAAACAAATGTTGTCTAATGCAAACTTTATTAAACAAAGCCTTTTCGACCTTCGGAAATTGTACACCCCTCCCCCAGATTTATACCCAATTTCATTAAACACCCAATCGTGTCGGTTATAATAAGTATCAGATAACAGAAAAATAAGTCAATGGTCTCCGCAATCTTTCCCGGAATAAATATAAGGATGAACGATTGATCCTTTGGTACCCCACAAAAGAAAATGCTCCTCGTATATATTTTCTGATGCAGTTACAACTCCATAGACCAAAAAGATGTAATGAAACTCCGGAGGGTGTTGTGTCTACGTTAAGATCTTTATTAAGACAGCACAACTAAATTAGACAACGAAGATTACACACAAGGGTAAGATGCGGACACGAAGGGAGAACCTTAACGCGAGGAGTCGCGAGCCCGAATGTCCACCTCTCATCTCTCTCTCTAGCCCGTCGCTGCCACGACCGTCGCGACATCTCCCGTACACGGAGAATGTCATCGATACACAACAACTCCTCCCGAGCCGACGTACGCTGTCGACGGCTGTCGACGTACGGGCGGCGGCTTCAATATCTAGATAATGAGGGTGTGGTATGCGCGTACACAAATAAGGAACTGATTTGGGAACATCAGACACATAATAATCCACGACGGTTGGCGCGTTGAACATGAGGGACATGGAGGACATTGAATGAAACAAATCGATGATTAAACATAAATTGACACCGACATGGATGGCATTAGACATGAAAGACATGGAATGACACAAATCGATGATTAAACATGAATTGACATTAACATGGATTGCTGTAGACATTAAGGACATGGAATGAAACATCTCAATGATTAAACATGGGACGTTAGACTGAAAACATAACCCGGGGCTTGCGTTGACGGGCGCTTCTGCGGGGAGCTGGTGGGGTGGTTGCTGCCGGCTGCCGCCCGTCTTCCGGGCGGTCCATGGTCGTCGCTGCGTGTTGGTCGCTCGTCTCCGTTGACTCCGGTTCTGCGCCGCCCTCTTCCTCGGCCGTTGAAGGTACCATGAGACGGATGAATCGCCTGTTGCGCCAAAGCACGCTGCCGCTAGCGAATTTGACACGATATGACCGGTATCGGCCAACCGCGACGATCACCCCAATGTGGCTCCATAATTTTGTCTTGTTATCCTGAACACGTACCGGCGCCCCGACGGGGAGGGGGCAGAGTGGACGGGTTCGGGAGTCAAAGCGGAATTTCATGGCCGCGTTCGCTTCAGCCTGTCGTTCTCGCGCCGCCATAACCTCTTTCCATTGGCTGGCGTAGGATGAGCGGTGAGCTGGAACGATAGAGCGGAGCTGATGGCCAAAAACGATTTGAGCCGGCGACAGTCCCGTCTCGTGCGGAGTATTCCGGAATTCCAGCAATCCGGCGAGGAACTCCTCCGATGATAAATCTCCGGATGGGGCAAGCTTCAGCACCAACTCCTTCACCGCTTTCACCGCCGCCTCTGCATGCCCGTTACTTTGGGGATAGTGCGGGGTGGAATTGCCCCACGCTACTCCCCAGCGTTGAAGAGCCGCCTGAAAAATTCCGGCATCAAATTGCGGGCCGTTATCCGAACGAAGGCGCATCGGAACACCCAATTCCACGAAGTTGCTGATGACAGCCTGCATCACCTCCCGGGCCGTCGGGTCATGCTTCCACTGATGCACTACCGGCCACCCTGACAGACGGTCGGCATAAACCAAGACATGTAGAGACCCATGTTGGAACAAGTCCACGGAGACGTCTTCAAAAACATACGTTGGCATAGGATCGGCCAACAGCGGTTCCTGGCCTTGGCTCGCCAAGCGTTCCTGGCAGGTGGCGCAGCGCTCCACCAACATCGTGACGTCATTGGTGATTCCCGGCCAATAAACGGTCTGTTGTGCGCGCCGTTTTGTCCTCACGATCCCCTGATGAGCCGCGTGCAATTTCGTGAGGATTTTACGGCGTGATGCGAGAGGGATAACGATGCGCGAGCCGTACAGAACGAGGCCGCCATCTGTGGACAGCTGATCGCGAATTGACCAGAATTGACGGATGTGGGTCGGAATGAGCGCACGATTCGTAGGAAATCCGGATTCAACTGCAGCGATGAGGTCAAGGTAATGAGGATCGGCTGCTGCTCCCGTGCGTAAATCGTCGAGAAGGTGATCCGGCAGATGACTCGGTGAAACTGCTTCGTCTTCCGGTTCGATAATTGCGTTGACGCTCTGAATAACTACATGACGCACGGAGAATGCTAGTTCCGTCCCAACGCATTCATCGTCCACTGCCGGGTCGTTCACGGGTGCTCGTGAAAGTGCGTCCGGTATTGCATGGTCTTTTCCCCTGCGCCACACGGTGGTAAAAGAATATGGGGACAAGCGCTCCTTAAGTCGCTGGATTTTTGGATTGTCGATTGCGTCAAGGGTATATTTGTCAAGGATCGCCACCAGCGCTTGATGGTCGACCATCAACGTGAAGTTAGGTAGGCCCGACAGGTACAGGCGGCACTTCCGGATAGCCCATTCGACGGCGGCCAACTCCAGTTCCACGATGGCATATCGGGATTCGGTGTCCGTACACCAGCGTGAGTTGGCGTCCACCAACCGCCATGAATCGCCGTGGCGCTGTAGTAGGGCGTATCCCATGCCATTTTTCCGCGACGCGTCGACCTGAATTGTAGTTTCTCGTCCCGGGTCGAAATGAACGAGCACTGGAGGAGAAACGAGGGCTAGCTTCACTGCTTCGAAGGCCTGGTCGTGGTCTGCCGTCCAGACATATGGGTTGCGAGTGCTGAGCAGAGGGCGTAGAGGGGCTTTTGCGGCAGCTACTTCTGTTGAGAATCCCGCCAACTGTTCTACCAAGCCCATAAATGATCGGAGCTCCGAGATATTGGTTGGGCGGGGGAACTGTGATAATGCCTTCAATTTACCTTCCTCGATTGTGATGCCGCCGTGTTGAATGTCATAGCCGACCCAAGAAATTCGGGGTTGGGCGAAGCGAAACTTTTCCTTACTAAACGTAATCCCAGCTACACGGGCGGCTTGCAAGATCGCGCAGACGCCGGCGACATGTGCTGGAAACGAGCGATCAAAGCGCAGCAAATCGTCCACCACTCTTATGGTGTTGGTCATGGCTGCAAATGCCGCGTCCGCCCGCCGGTTGTACTCATCGCCGGAGCTGCATAGGCCCATGGATGCGCGTAAGAATTTATACCGTCCCCATGGAGTCATGAACGTTGTGAGGTGCTGGCTGGATGGATGAAGGGGGATTTGGTAGTAACCGTTCACAGCGTCGAAACTAGTGAAGAAGCGACATTCGCTGTCGATTTCGGCCACTGCGTCCCGTGGCGTGCGAGTCGGGTGTGTAGGCCGTTTGACGAATTTATTTAAGCGCGTGTGGTCGACACAAATCCGAAGCTTACCGCCTGGACCGCGGATCACTACCAACGGTGCGGCCCACTCCGACGGCTCACTGACAGGCACAATCACTTTCTTCTTGACCAGTTCGTCCAGCTTATTCTTGACTTCGACGCGGTCGCCGAACGCAATCGGGCGCGCGCCATTGACGTAGAAGGGGACAGCATCATCGCGTATTTGTATCTCCATGTCTGGGCCAACCATCTGACGTAACTCGTCGTCTTGGTCGAACACTACATCAAATTCTGCCATGATGGCCGATTCGACGACAGAAATCTGTTCCGCACTAGGCTCCACCGGAATGTAAACGCCGCGGAGAAAGGGACCACTGGAAGGGGCTACCGTGTCGCCCGGATGTAATGGAGCGTCCGTCGCCCTTAAAGAATTTATCGGCACCAACGGTTTAGGATAATCCTGATGTAGAATGTTCAGACTGATACAGTCTACTCGGCATAGCAGCATTCCACTAATCTCAGGGCAAAACACGACCGTGATGCGGGCACTTTGATCACTGTACCGCACTGTCAGATCCCGTTGCCCAATAGACAACAGTGGCGACGAGCGGTCTGCCATAACCAAGTCGAACGATGAAGCTGCCAACTGACTTTCAGATATTCCGATGGCCTCCATGACGTCCTTTCCGCACACACTGACTTCAGCGCCAGGATCCGGAATTGCATTAGTAAGCAGTGCTGCTACTGCGCCGTCTTCTTCCAATATTTCCAGGGATATAGTAGGGGACCCCCGGCGATTTTGGTTGGCCTGGATGTTTCCAATGATGATATGCGCCATCTTAGATTTGGCGCCACCACTAGCGCCACCGCTCGTGCCGGTTTTTTCCTTATTCCGGTTGGGACATTTCGGGGAGAAGTGGTTCGGTTTTCCACATAGATGGCACGACTTTCCAACCGCCGGACAGCTTTCTTCTGGAGCATGAGATGCCCGGCCGCATGATCCGCACTCATTTTTGTATGGGCGACGGTCTGATTGACCTTGTTTCGTCAAAATGGCTGCCACTCCGGATTGCCCACTGAGAATGCGCTCATTTGCCCGAGCCGATTCTTCGCTCCGACAAATGTTGACCGTGGCTTGTAAGGTTGGGAACAGACTAAGAGCCAGCAGTTTCTTTTTCGTTTCCGTGTCCCGAGTTCCGGCAATGATGCGCGTTACCAATCTCGTTTCAGTGCATGTTCCGCACAAGTCTGCTGCGTCCGCCAGCCGACGCAACCCGATATAGAAGTCGTCGAATGATTCTGACGGTCCCTGCTTCCGCTCTTCGAACGCCACGCGGTCCAGTGCAACATTCCGCTTAGCACGAATATAATCCGCGATGCGGTCGAGCACTTGGTCGGGAGTGGTTATAGTCGCCGGAGTGATGTTTAGTCCAACCTCCACCACTTGTTGCATTGTGGGATCCAGTGACATTCGGAATGCTGCCATCTGTTCCGTGATAGGGTAACTAGCCAGCTGACTTAGTTCCACAAAATCATTCCACCGATTCCTCCATGATTTCAAAAGCGGAATAGATATATCGCTGTGAAGTTTGTCAACTCCGGATGGATCCAGTCGCCGTCTTTGGGGGGGTAATGGAGGCAACAAAGGTCCACCGCCACCAGCGCCACCGCCTCCACCAGCACCGCCACCTCCACCAGCGCCACCGCCTCCGCCAGCACCAGCACCTCCGCCAGCGCCACCGCCACCGCCAGCACCACCACCTCCAGCACCGCCGCCGGCGCCGCCAGCTTGAACGATGGCCAAAAGTTGGGCCAATTGGGTAGCAATGGCCGTCTGACCGACTTCAATGGCGTCGATCCGTGCGTCGTTAGCCGCGATAGCTGCTGTTGCTGCGTTGGCTGCTGCCAACGCATCCGCTGCCGACGTCATGTTGTTGCGGGATAAACTGGGTGAACGTGGACGACGAGGGTGTCTGAAAAAATAGGGATCGTTCATATACACCGCCCCACGATGTGGTTCAAATACGTTGGCCGATCACGCCACTAGTAAATAAGGAGAGCGGCTACACTGCAATGTCAGATGTACTAAGGGGGCAGACACGCGCACGAAAATAAATGAAGTAGCGGCATGCCCGATCACACGATTGTAATAGCGTCACTATGTGAACGCACACACCGAAAGAATTACCAATAGGATGGTAGAATCTCCACACAGATGCACGGCGATAAAAGCGAGGCAGAAATGGCTACGCTACGACGTCCGATGCGAAAGGGAGATGGCATCCAAGATGGCGGCGATCACAGACCACGCGACTGCGAGAGACGCACGGTATTAGGAATCGCAGCACTAGTTAGAGGGGAAAAGGTTAAACCAACTGCGCCATGTTGTGTCTACGTTAAGATCTTTATTAAGACAGCACAACTAAATTAGACAACGAAGATTACACACAAGGGTAAGATGCGGACACGAAGGGAGAACCTTAACGCGAGGAGTCGCGAGCCCGAATGTCCACCTCTCATCTCTCTCTCTAGCCCGTCGCTGCCACGACCGTCGCGACATCTCCCGTACACGGAGAATGTCATCGATACACAACAGAGGGTATAATAGTAACCTAGCTCTCTCGTCGTTTTGATTTATTATTCAACAATTTGAGTTAATATTAGACACAATACACAGGATTCTCTCTTCACTCCATTTTGTTCATGGCCTTAAGGGAAGGATTGAATCAACTGATGGGAGTTGAAACAATGTCATATTCCAATCTCCCACCCACCCCAGCATCCCAGCCTGCATTTTCCAGCGTGATGAATGTCGTCCACGTCGCCGCCGGAACTAGACGCCCGCCGCTCCCGAGACTAGATCGAATCAACGAGCAACGAATCCGGTTGAAGTCTGACAACTTTGAAAGGCTAAAAAATTCTCCTGCTGCTCCTGAGAGCTATTTATTATGGCCTCACTAGCTCCTTCCATGTGTAGAGGGTGCGAGAAAATGATGTGAGCGCGGGTCCTAAGAGTTGCAGTCATGTCCTGTCATCCGGCGGTCATGTAATTACCATCACATTGACAATGACTCGTCTGACTCTCATTATAGTTTTCGGGATTATAGTATATAAAATAAGAATGATTCCGAGCTATTCGGCACCACCCCGGGCTAGATAGGCCTGACAGAGAGTTACCCCTCATCCAGATTTGACCGACGCATCCAGTCGCTAGCCGTCGTCGTGATCAGACGTGCTCTACTAGCGCCCCCTTTTTCTTATACACATCCCGGCATTCTCTCTCTATTCAGTCGTGAATAATACACAGGAGCTGCCACTGGAATCCCATATCTCTGCACACAGGACACACAAGCGAGCTAGCCGATGTTGGGTAAGTTGATTCATTTAGATTTTCTATGCGCCTTTTATTATAGTTAGATTTCAGTGTGGTGTATTATATAAGAAAGAAAATAGAAAAAGTATAAAAAGAATAATACAAAAAGAATAAAAGAAAAAAATACTCTTGCTAGTAATTGGAGCTAACAAGAAGCTTCGGTGGTGCGGGAGCCGCGTGTGCTGTCGTCTTACGCATTCAACGCTGTTTGCCCGTAGGCCAGAGACGAAAACGGAGCCAACGGAGTGGCTCCGCTGCCCAGGGTTCCGCTTCGACCGGGGGCCCTCATGATCGCCATCGAGCCCCGCGACAATCAGCCGCCGGAGGTCGTCGTCCACGGAGAAGTGACGGTCGATGAAGGAGCCACCGAAATTCTGTCGCCGGCCGTCCTGAGCGTCAACGACATCGACACCCTGGTCGTCGTCATCGTCGACGGACCCAAGCACGGCTACCTGGAGGTTAGGGATCGATCAGGTGAGAGAAATTTTCATTCCTTTATTTCTTTGTTTTTCGTCAAGTGTTAAATTATTGTGTGTGTGTGGAAAACCTACACACAATAAAACACACACACATGACTGGCTGCTGCTGCTGAGCTGATACTTTTTTCTGAGAGGGAGGATGGACGGTACAAAAAAGAGTACAAGGAAGGAAAAAATTGTGTGTTTTCCCTTTGTTTACTCAACTGACAACCTATGACCGGCGGGGCTGATCTCTCGTCGTTCCAACCTGAATGGATGGATGGATGGATTGCAATTTCGGCTTCACACAACAGATCACAAAAGCAGCGAGCCTCGCCAAGATTCTTTTCGATTCTACGTACGAGACACGTCAGACAATCGGTCGCCACCCTCCCAGCTGGACATCGTCATCGAGGTATAACTTAATCCAATCAATTCGGCCATTTTTAATCTTCTAATGAACTCAAATTTTATGGAACGTCAACGACGAGTCGCCACAAATCACGACGCGTCCGTTGCTCCTGTCGATGGGCCAGGATCGAGTGATCCTGAGTAGCGACCATTTCGACGTCCAGGATCAGGATAGCGAACCCTCTGATTTGTAGATCACCTTGGTGGCCCAGCCGACCAACGGCCGGCTCCAGCGATTCCACCCGCTGACCAACAGCGACCGGACGTTGCAAAATGGCGAAACTTCGGACTACCAGGAGCTCCTGGACGGCAACATCGCCCTCATCTCATCCGCCGAGGAGGCCCAGATCGTCTTCCGGGTGACGGACGGTGACTCGTCAGCCGGTCAGGAAGTGACGCTCCGCTACGTAAACAAGCAGCAGGACGAGGAGCTTTTCGGCCGCAGTGGGACCACAACGCCCTGCCTGATGGAATTCAACACGACCGAGTGGAAATCCGGCGAGAATTCTGGGGTGGCCGCCGTGACGGTGGTCCGCACCGGCGATTTTTCCATCACCTGCTCGGTCATTTGTTTCACCGAGGCCCAGTCGGCCGACGACTCCAAAGATTTCTATTCCCGCCCAGTGGCCGAATCGTCCAGAGTCTTTTTCCTGCGCGGAGTCAAATTTAATTTACTGCCCAGTTCAAATTAAAGACGACAGTTTCTACGAAGGCGACGAAACTTTCCTGGCCCGGCTGAGTCACCCTCAAGTGGAACAGCTGGAAACTGGCGGCGGCCAGCAGACGACCGATCAGCCCAAAGTGGCGCCCGGCTCGTCGTCATCGGCTGTGATCGGATCGCGGAGTACATTGGCCGTCCGCATCCAGGACGAGGAGGACATTACCCGGGTCCAGTTCAATCAGTCCGTCTACCGTCCAGGGACTCAACAGGATGCCGATTCCGTCACTCTGCACGTTGATAGGACGGGCGATTTGCGATTCGCTTCAAGATATTCGTGTCCAGTTTGGACGGGAGCGCCAAGGAAGGCAAGGACTATGTCCTGAAAGGCCGTCAGAGCCTGCAATTCGGCCCTGGAGAGAAGTGGACGTCGTTCAGCGTGGCGTTTGTCAACGCCAATCACAAAAATACCTGGCCAAAGAGTTTCCAGATCTCTCTCAGCCCCAAGGACAGCATCAATGCCCAGTTGGGGGCCGGTAAATCGTCTGCCACCATCCTGATCCCACCGACAGTCACTTCCGGGCCGGCTCTATTGCCGTCCGAGCCCATCGTCGTCTCCCTAATGGACTACGGTATGAATCAGTCATCATCTTTTTTGTTTATTCCAAGTATTTTGTAATCTAATCATTTTTTAAATAATAATAGTTAATTGTGTTTATCAAATAATTATAAAATAATGATGTAATAATTAATGTTGACATCATCTTTCTTTTGGAATCACTTTAAATTTTTAACTGGACTCAAAAATTACAGATCGACTGGGCGCGGATCTTGACAAGCGACCGACGTCAGTTCCGGCTGGATATCCGGTCGTTTGCGTCACGCCTTGTGACCCGAAATATCCGCTGTACAACATCAGCACCCAGAGGCTCTGCCGCAACATGGCCATCGACGTCTCCAAGATTCGCTTCTCCTGGGACATTTCACCTCCATCCAGCGGAAGCAGCAGCAGAAGCAGCAGCCAGGAGCCGTTGAGTCAGTTCCGTTCAATTTTTAGTCAAACAATTTAGAACTTTGTATACTACAATTATTCGGTTGGATGAATACTGGCGCGGATAAAAAAAAAATTGTTAAGACATCCCGTGCCGGGCAATTTTGGGGTTGTTGTTGTTGGGTTTAACCGACGATGAACAATTCCGGCCCGGATGACTCGGTTGTTAAATGATAAACGTGCAGAGTTTCTATGCGATGACTGTAACATTTTGTTACGATGGGAAATACCAAAAATAAGTGGGCCATCACGCATTTCATACCCAGCACACTCACTAGACGGACTAAAAATAACCTAACGTGGAAATGTTTGATATTTTTGGAAAAGAAAACGATTCATCATTTTGAAATATTTGATCGATTTATGATCAGGCGACAGTACGGCCGGCCCGTTTTATCGATTGAGCGAACCGACGGCCTTCAGTGGAATCGAAGATCGGGTGCTGGACGCCGTCTTCTTCGGCCGTGACTTCAAAATCCGCTGCGTGGCCCAGCCGGTACGATTGGATTCGGCCATGATGGTCGGGCCGGCCTCCAAGAGTCGACCCGTGATGGTTTTGGGTCAGTCGGGACTCTGCCCGCCTTTCGCTCCCAACAGCCTGGCCTCGGACGATCCGTCCGACGACCAGGTGATGGTGGCCGGCCAGCAGCCCTTCTCGGTCTCCCTGTCCTACGTCAACGCCAGCGATCCGCAGCATCCGGACACGATGCGCATCCAAGTCGTCGTGCCCCACTTGGACGGACTGATGCCCATCCTGTCGACCCAGCCGCTGCACGGCATCTGGCACGTCATGAGCGAGCCGGCCTACCGCTCCCACCACCGCTGCTCCAATCTCCACCGGCCATGGGATTCCTGGATGGAAGCGATCGAGACGATCCGAATTTGGCGCCCAAATTGCCGTTTGAATTTTCCAAAAGCATCCGGTAAGAATCGGCCGTCCGGCTCTACCGCCACCTGGATTCCACCGGATGCCTCTGGCATTTCGAAGCCTGGTACACCATGACGGAACTGGTCCAGCTCTGCGGCGGCCAAGTCACCTCAAATTTCCAGGTAATTTTTCAACCATCAAATTTGATTGAATTGAAATGGAAATTGAAATAATTTGTCCGTCCACTTCTGGAAGGCGATGAACCGCGGGCAAGTTCAAGTGACGGTCCGGGTGCCGCTGTACGTGACGTTGATCAGCGCTTCGACGGGCGGCCACCAGAGCTGGACCAGCGTCGAGCATCAGACGGAAATGAAATTCTCCTTCTCCTACGCTTCGGTCCTGCTGTGCCAGCGCGGAGTGGCCGAAACCAAGCTGGCCTTGGCCGTCCAGCCCCACGTGACGCGAATCCGCACCAATCCCAACAACGGCCGCCTGGTGATTGAATTCCAAACGGAGACCCGCTTCGCCGGACGCTACCTGGAAGGCGGAAGTAGACTACTAAGTCCTCCGCACCACCACTTCGTGGCCGGCTAGTGGCTGGGCTTGAACCTGGAGCTGATGTGGAGTCAGATCTACCCGACGGGAGCCACTTTCCAGAAGTGGAGGCCCGTCTCCAATTACACGCTGCAGGACTACACGGTCAACTACACGCTAAATAACTACGCGCCAGGAATCCGGAAGCCAAGTGAAGGCTCGTCGAGGCACCAACATGCGCTTCCTGCCACTGGACTGGCCGCCGTCAGGCCACACTAAAAGCAGCCTGGCGAGCAACAGCCCCAACGGCAGCTCTGACGACGAGCCTCAGCCGTCGGCCGTCCTGGCCTCGACGCTCCTGCTCTCGGCCGGCCTCTTGGTCATTCTAGTCATGGCCGTTTTGATTGTGTTCTCCGTGTATTACCGACCGGCCCAAAATAAAAATAAAAATCACAACAGGAACAGCAGCAGCAGCAGCGACACGAATCACATCAGCGACGACATTAAAAACATCCAGACGGGTGGCAGCGGTAGTGGGCCGGCAGCCCTCATAGGCGCGGGGGGAGAAGAAGCGGTGGCGGCGGAACCATTTCCGGAAGTAGAAGAGGAAGAAGAAGAAAACGAATCGACTCCGATGAAAGCTCTCAATAACAACGGACGGATAGCCAGCACATCTGGATCCATCAAGATAACCCTGGTTTGATCATATGACACACATCCACATCGACACACACACACACGTAAACATATATATATATATACTGTATACTATACAATGAAATATGAGAAAACACATTTAATTTTAATCACCTCCCAAACCCCCCCTTCCCCTTTTCTCCAGAAAATGGAGAATCAAATAGGCGCAAAGCATTTTTTGATGTGAACAAATCAATTTGTTTGACATTATCATCATTTTTTTTTTAAATTCCCGAAGACCGTGATTATTTTTTTCTAATGCGATATTCGTGAGCGCGCGCTTCAATTGTTTGTTTGTTTTCGGGGCCCGTTTGTGTGTGTACAAATGAAATGAATCTTTTTTTCACCCCCTAATTTTTTGTTTTAATTCCCCACACTTTGATTGCACAATAACGATTTACAATTCATCATTCGATTTTTGCATCGAAAATTTCTGCCGATGTCAGAATTTGAGAAGAAAAATAAACAATTCAACCATTGAGAGAGAGGAAAATAAGAGAAAGGAACGACATTTTTTTCTTTTCTTTTCAAGGTCCCGTCCGTGAATGAGAAAATTTTATAACAAAATGGGGAAACATTTTTATGGAATAATTTTTTAATCGATTGGCGGACGGGGAGGAGGAGCTGATGAGGAACTGATGATTGTTTCCGGGTTATTAGTCTTGTGGCTTTTGTCGTTGGGGTCCAGCTGGCGCTGCTGACGCTGGCGGGTCAGCAGGCTGGAGCGGAAGGCCTCTCCGCGGATAGATGTCCGCAGGGCATTGGCCCGATCGGACGGCGCCCTAATTAAATTCAAATCGATGGCGGCAACGACCGGCAGCGAATCGCCGCTGGAGGCCGTCACCGTGTCCGGCTCAATTCTGCAAATCGACCCAATCAAATTTTTCAATGATCAATTTCGGGGAAATCAGTAAACTATTTAGAGCTATTGAATCATTTACTCTTTCTGTCGTTGGCAGCGCGGGAAATCCCAGAAACATTGATCTTTGCCGAAATTCTCTCCGTCCTCGATCGTCTCCGGCAGAATGGCGCCCAGCGTCTCTGGCAACATGAGTCCGACGATGGCACCAATCAGGGCCAGGATTCCCAGAATGGTCAGTCAGTCAGTGGCAAAAATTGACTAAAACGAGCCTGTTATTTAAAATTCCGATTTATAAAAGGGGTTAGCCAATTTTCCAACTTTACAAGTACATTTTCTGCTGGAGCTTGATCCATATAGGCAAAATGAAAACGAAAAAACCATGCTGCTAACTACAAAATCATGTATGTCAAGCTGAGCGCTAGATGGCTACGTATTTTAAAAAACGTCACTAGTACCATACGTTGTCATATATTCGATTTTTAACATTTGGTACTTTTGTCGTTTGGAAATTAAGTCGCCGGGACATAAGTCGTCGGGACATTAGTCGTCGGGACATAAGTCGTTTGGAATTAAAGTCGTTGGGACATAAGAGCATTGGATCTTGTAGCCACAATTACCGGAATCTAAAGCAATCGGTTACATTTACTTTCGGCACGCATGTCGTTGGAATAATTCGACAATGGGACCTATGTCTATATATGACAATTTGGAACCAGTGACGCATTTAACCTAACGACTGGGACTTGCGTCCTGCTCCATGGGACATAATTGTATGGGTTCTTTTAAACACTGGGCCTTGTGTCTTTTGGATTTTATTACGCCAGGACATAAGTCTTTTGGGACAAATGACCAAAAAAAAAAACAGTGGGATTTGTTACATTTGGGACATATGACGTGTGGGTCATAAATAACATGGGACACTTTACGTTCGGGTCTTTTGACGTTTTTTTTAAATTTTGGAGCTTATGTCGCAAGTTACCAATGACGACTGGGACTTGCGTACCGCACCCCTCGGGATCGACTGTGAATTTGCGTCTTTTGTAAACGAAACATTACTAACCCAAATCTACAGCAAATGTCATAGGTAACACTTCAACACTCGCCTATTCATGTCATAGTGGCTGTATAAAAAAGGACTGAATAACTAGTGAATAAAACTGTATTAAATTTATTTTTTATTTTATTTATTTTGCTAATTTTAATTTTTGGTTGCTCGGCGAAACCAAAGGCTTTGTCAAATCTTAGTTAGAAACAAAACCAAAACAAAGATATTTGTTAAATATCTTCTATATCCATAATGCTAATAATAAATTTTGCTGTAACTTAAGCTCTGAAAAAATTGCAACGCGGGAAGGCAGCCTGGCGGGGCGAAGCCTCCGCCACACCTAACTCGTAACTCTTATGATTGAAAGATATTTTTGAATGTTCCGATATGGTTGATTGATATCTATATTATTAAAAGTATAAGAGTCACGGTTATTTGAGCGATAAACGAAGCGCGAAGGGGGAGGGCTTCATACACCGGAACGGGATGCCAGAATATTTTTAATAGTAGCTTATTTAGTAGTTCAAAAAAAAAGACTTAAGTTAAGTTTCCCGATAGGGATTCTATCGCCAAAGACCTGTTTCCTGACCCAACCCAACCCACACCAACAGATGGCGTTGTTGGGTTTTTCACTCGATTTCTCTCTGGGAGGTGGCGCTGTTCCTCTCGGAGAGATAGGGAAACGATTTTCGTCTGGGGGGGTCCGTTAAGGTTTTATACGATTTGCGGGGGTTTACGTGACGTTATGCAAATCGCGACCGTCTTGTAGAGGGGATGTTATTACAAGGCAACGTCGTGATCCCGGTTCGATTGAGATAAAGGGGTCTGTGTGATTTAAATGTAAAAAATAATCGCCTTTTTTTAGTTAATTTTTCTCCCGACAGGTGGTTCTGACGCCAATCATTAATTCAAGGCCGACGAACTCTAACGCGGCCTTGTAATCCATATATAATAAAAGAACAAGCTTTTTGGGGGAGGAGCCTGTGTCTGTCACGGATAATGTGTCAACACAGGCTCCTCCCCCAAAATGGAACATGCCCAAACATGCCCGAAAAAATCACCACCAGATGTCGTCGCCGTGATGACGCAATCTTTGATGACGCAACAACCAGCATCACCACCAGATGTCTATAGCATCGCCGTGATGACGAAATCTTCAAGTAAGGTAGTCACTGGGCAGATTTCCCACGATAAAATCTATTACGGGCAGATGATTAAGCTACAGAAAAGCGAATAGCAATAGAGTTTGAATTTACGCTAGACCAAAGTTCCCCGGATTTGAACGGGGCTCAGGTTACTCGTTGGAATAATATTACAAAACAGTGAAATAAAACAGTGAAATACAAATCACAAAACAAGGCTCAACAACAAAAAACAAAACAAAGCTCAACAATTTATGGCTGGCTATTAATCAACTAAGTTTCCATCTGAAATGTCATATTTTATTCAGATAGAAGAACTGTTGGAAGTATTCTGCTTAAAAAAATGTATTTCATTATAAAATGTTAATGCATATCATTGGCTTAAGTTGTAACTTTCAATCTTGTGTGTGTTTTTTCTTTTACCCCCGGCAAAAGTTCTTGTCCTGATGTATCAACACTGGTGCAGAGTCTACAACAAGCCTTGGCCCTTGAAGCTAAATTCCAACCAAAGCTTCAACTTCTGTCAACAGCCAGCAATACAGGAGTAAGTATTTTGTAATGCTTCTACTATTGAGAATACAAACTAATTTGTAATTTGTTGTTTGTGTTTTAGGAAAGCAGTGAAATTACGTGTGCAATGAGGGATGGAGCTGCTCATGTTCTTCGCTGCTTGAAAGAAAAATTTGTGTTGGTTTGAAGCCGATCCGCCCATTCAGTGTGTCTGCTTCCAATCTCAATCCTATGACACCAGGAAGGCCTCAGTTGCCACGGACACCCAGACTTTGCTTCAAAGAAAATGATAATTCAAGATTTGGAACACATGATTTTCCATCAACTCCAAAGTATTTCTTAAAAATTTCAAGTTAAATTCCACTGTGTAACTCCTTTCCATGCTAGGTTTGGTCGTTCTGAATCAACACCAGAACTTCACAGGATAAGAAAGTTGGACCAATCTCTTCACATGGTTGAGAGAAACACCACTCAAGAAAAAGCACATTACAACAATGTGCTCCAAGAAAGTAATGCATCCAATCTTTTGACTCTCACCAGTGATTCTCTCCCAGATATCTTTCGTAAGCCTATTAGCCAACAGCAACATGAGGTTCCACTCAACCTACAGTCTAAATTTGGCAATTCAGAAGATAAGGTTTCAAAATTGGGTTATTGCCCTTCCTCCACAAATACCCAACAAGGTTTTGGCACAAAAATCAATCATCCAGAATCTCAGAAAGAGTCCTCCATCAAACTAGTTACTGAAGGACTCGGGATAGTAACACAAGTAAAAGAAGAAGTACCTTGTGCTGATATTCTAAAACCAGCTGTTCCACAGATACCTCTACCTGGAGCAAAAAATGAATTTGTTGCATGGAACCAACCGGAAAAATCATCCTTTTCGACCAATAAGTTACCATCTGTGCATTCGGAAATGGAAGAAATATATGCTTTCACCAATTCTAAGAACAAATCAGGATTGAATTCTACTTCAGATACAGCGAGCGCTCTTGGACTACCGACACAACCGACTGTCAAAATGCATCCTTTAGATCAAGCGCAAACACCACTAGCTAAAAATCTGACGTGGACTGGACATTCATCATTTAGTACAACCAAAATACGAGAATCATCCCTAGTTTCGTTTGCTTCGACTTCGAAGACTGAAATGCATAACGATGAACAAAAACCATCACTCGGCATTTTATTACCCAAAGTACAGGCAGAAACGTCTCCAATTTTCAATCTAGCAAGCTCTAAACCTCCGCAGCCAATACCTATTCAACCGGTGGTAAGCGTCGTGGCAGAAGTTCAACCAATTGATCCCATCCAACATCATGTAGAGCAACAAAGCAAATTAATTCCCCCAGTTTCCAGCAGCAATATTTTACCCCCTCCAAATGCTCGACCGACTCCGAAAACCAAGCAGATAGCAGTAAACGGCAAGGTTTACAGCGTTATGAAACCGCTTGGGCGTGGGGGATCAAGTGTCGTATATCAGGTCGAACTTGAAATCTTGCGTAACTCATTTTTTACACATTTATTTATTGACTTTTGAAACGCAGGTACTGAACCAAGAATGACATATTTGCCTTAAAAGTTGTTCGTCTTGATTCCGTTGACGAAGTCACAGCTGAAGGCTATATTAATGAAATCCGGCTGTTGAAACAACTACAAGGTTTGCCTCGCGTCGTCCGCCTTCTTGAATAGTAAGTTAATTGCTAGTATGTGCCCTCCAATTCCGTAAAGTAACACAAATCTGTAGCGAGTACAACGAAGAAGAAGAGAAATTGTTGTTGGTAATGGAAAAAGGTGATACCGACTTCGCAACTGTCATCCGGACTCGCACCAGTCTCAACGCCATCAACCCTACCCTGATTCGCTTTTACTGGCAGGAAATGTTAGAAGCTGTGAAAGAGATTCATGACAAGAGTAATTACTATTTCTATTATTAGTCTGAGCATTCATTAATCTTGTCGTTGTAGATGTGATTCATACAGATCTGAAACCGGCTAACTTTCTTTTGGTCAATGGAGGCTTAAAGTTGATCGACTTCGGTATTGCCACTTCTATCCAGGTATGAGAACTGTTAAAATCTTAAACGAATCGATTTAATCGTTTTCTTTCTAGGCCGACATGACGTCGATAATGAAGGACAGCCAGTGCGGTACATAGAATTACATGGCACCAGAAGCAATCAAATCTGCTACGCCTTCTGGAACGTCCCAAGAGTATAAGGTATGTTGAATTCTTATCCGTTCGAAATCTTCGCATTAATATTACACTATTGATTTACAGATAAGCAGGAAAACAGACGTGTGGTCTCTTGGCTGTATGTTGTCTCATTTACAAGAACCCACCTTTTAGCAAGTTCAGGGACACGATCGAGAAAATCAGTGCCATCGTTGATGAGCGTCATGTTATAGACTTTCCTTTGACGGCTGATCCGATGGTTATAGCAGTTCTAAAAGGCTGTCACGATCGCAATCCGCGCAATCGACCATCAATTGAGCAGCTTTTATCTCATCCATATTTGACATGTACAAGTCAGTCTCCGGTCCAATCCTCGAAGAACATTCCCCCTCAGCTGCGTATTCAGCTTGAATTTCTACTAGAAGGTGGTCAACTCACTGAGGAAGTCAAGGTAATTAGACAATGTCTAATTACCTTAATAAATTATCCTCAAGTAAAAGTCTAAGCTTACATAAACCTACTGCTTCGGCTTTTCGCAGGAAAATATTCGACAATGGATGTGAATTACTTCCATGAGCGACTTCCTTGCAAGCAATACTGTATCAGTCATCATTATCAAATTCATCCCATATTGTAATTTAAATATTGTTGTAATATCAGATATACATAACCCTTTCCCTGCCCTTCATTAACTATCTTCATCTCGCAATTATACAGCGTCCGTTTTTTCTTCTCTATTGCTTTCCAGTTCTGTATAAAATAACATAAGCCAACTTTAACGGTTATAAAATAAAAATAAAGTTAAGCGGCGTTAGAAAACTCATACATTTATTAAGCGGCAATTATCCAAAATTATTTAAGGCTTTATGTTATTTTTTTCTTTTAACTAATAAATAAATGATGGCCTTTGTCGACATATTTTAGCATTTGAAAAGCTTAAGAACACATTATACCTTGTACACCACTTAACTTAAAATAGAAAAGTAAACAAATCGATATTGTGGTCTAAATGATTAGATAATAATAATAAAAATGAACATCTTTTAGAGTTCTTCGTAATCGTTATAAGGACGGGATTCCTCAACTACATCGGAATCCGGAGCAGGACTACTTGAGGTTCTTTCATCCTTTCATGATTTTTTGGATTTCCGTTTGCTTTTTTTTCTTTTATTCTTTTACTCCTGCCAAAAAAAAAAAAAAATTCTGAAAAATTCTGAAAAATTAGGAAGGCATATAGCAATAAAAGTTCGACTTAACAATAGGCCCTGAATTTTTCATTTAAGACAGTTTTCAACTGGCTTACGACTATTCCTTCGCGGCGAGCTGATAAGCTTGCTTTTCTATCTAAGATAGAAAAGCATCAATAACAATAAAAGAAGAGATTCTCTGAACACATTTGGTTTTTAATATTTTTATTCGACGAAAGTTTAGAAAAGTCAAGTTTTGCGTTACAATCACGCTGTCATTCTCATAAGTTCGGTTGTACAAGTTTTTTTCTTCACTTTTTTTTTGGTTTCCTGATGGGTTTTTATCACCAGCACTTCGCGTGATTCCAATGTTTGTAAGGCGAAATCCTGTTCATGTCTTGGGTTGGCAATTTCATTGGTTGTTGCTGTTTTGGTTTGGTCGAAATTGCTCTTATCATGTTCTTGAGTTGTTTTGTCAATTGTTGAGCGTTGTTGAGCGGAGAAACCTTTCGCAGCTTTCAGCGGTATAAAAACAAATCCGACAAACAGAATCAATATCACTAAAACAACAATGATCACTTGTTGAACGAATTTCTTTTTTAAGGACCGTTTAAGGATTTTCCAATACTCTTTAATTGTCTTTTTATTTTTCAGCCCGGCATCTAGCCACTCAAAAAACACTTTTGGTTTCATTTTTTGATTGATGATTATGAATATCCTTCCCTGTCCTTAATATAGATTCGTCCAAGAAACTTCTTGTTGCATCCACATTTTCCGTGGATAAATGATTTTTTAATAATTAACGAGTTAGACATTTCATGACTCGTTTACTGAAATGGTTTTTAAATTATTTTTCACATTTAGTTCACCACAGAAAATAATATAAAGAACTTAAATATTTGAATAAATCCAAATTTCCCGATAGGTTTCCCGATAGGTTCTATCACCAAACGACTATACATCTCCTCTACACCCCATTCCCCACCCCCACCCCACCCCACCCCACCCCACCCCACCCACCTCCCACTCAGGACGGGGGGACGACGGTTTTTCCTACGGCTCGATGGCTGTTTCGGGGTTTTTCACTCGATTTCTCTCTGGGAGGTGGCGGTGTTCCTCTCGGAGAGATAGGGAAACGATTTTCGTCTGGGGGGGTCCATTAAGGTTTTATACGATTTGCGGGGGTTTACGTGACGTTATGCAAATCGCGACCGTCTTGTAGAGGGGATGTTATTACAAGGCAACGTCGTGATCCCGGTTCGATTGAGATAAAGGGGTCTGTGTGATTTAAATGTAAAAAATAATCGCCTTTTAGGGGTCTGTGTGATTTAAATTGTAAAAAATAATCGCCTTTTTTTAGTTAATTTTTCTCCCGACAGGTGGTTCTGACGCCAATCATTAATTCAAGGCCGACGAACTCTAACGCGGCCTTGTAATTGGAATAATATTACAAAACAGTGAAATAAAACAGTGAAATACAAATCACAAAACAAGGCTCAACAACAAAAATCAAAACAAAGCTCAACAATTTATGGCTGGCTATTAATCAACTAAGTTTCCATCTGAAATGTCACATTTTATTCAGATAGAAGAACTGTTGGAAGTATTCTGCTTAAAAAAATGTATTTCATTATAAAATGTTAATGCATATCATTGGCTTAAGTTGTAACTTTCAATCTTGTGTGTGTTTTTCTTTTACCCCCGGCAAAAGTTCTTGTCCTGATGTATCAACACTGGTGCAGAGTCTACAACAAGCCTTGGCCCTTGAAGCTAAATTCCAACCAAAGCTTCAACTTCTGTCAACAGCCAGCAATACAGGAGTAAGTATTTTGTAATGCTTCTACTATTGAGAATACAAACTAATTTGTAATTTGTTGTTTGTGTTTTAGGAAAGCAGTGAAATTACGTGTGCAATGAGGGATGGAGCTGCTCATGTTCTTCGCTGCTTGAAAGAAAAATTTGTGTTGGTTTGAAGCCGATCCGCCCATTCAGTGTGTCTGCTTCCAATCTCAATCCTATGACACCAGGAAGGCCTCAGTTGCCACGGACACCCAGACTTTGCTTCAAAGAAAATGATAATTCAAGATTTGGAACACATGATTTTCCATCAACTCCAAAGTATTTCTTAAAAATTTCAAGTTAAATTCCACTGTGTAACTCCTTTCCATGCTAGGTTTGGTCGTTCTGAATCAACACCAGAACTTCACAGGATAAGAAAGTTGGACCAATCTCTTCACATGGTTGAGAGAAACACCACTCAAGAAAAAGCACATTACAACAATGTGCTCCAAGAAAGTAATGCATCCAATCTTTTGACTCTCACCAGTGATTCTCTCCCAGATATCTTTCGTAAGCCTATTAGCCAACAGCAACATGAGGTTCCACTCAACCTACAGTCTAAATTTGGCAATTCAGAAGATAAGGTTTCAAAATTGGGTTATTGCCCTTCCTCCACAAATACCCAACAAGGTTTTGGCACAAAAATCAATCATCCAGAATCTCAGAAAGAGTCCTCCATCAAACTAGTTACTGAAGGACTCGGGATAGTAACACAAGTAAAAGAAGAAGTACCTTGTGCTGATATTCTAAAACCAGCTGTTCCACAGATACCTCTACCTGGAGCAAAAAATGAATTTGTTGCATGGAACCAACCGGAAAAATCATCCTTTTCGACCAATAAGTTACCATCTGTGCATTCGGAAATGGAAGAAATATATGCTTTCACCAATTCTAAGAACAAATCAGGATTGAATTCTACTTCAGATACAGCGAGCGCTCTTGGACTACCGACACAACCGACTGTCAAAATGCATCCTTTAGATCAAGCGCAAACACCACTAGCTAAAAATCTGACGTGGACTGGACATTCATCATTTAGTACAACCAAAATACGAGAATCATCCCTAGTTTCGTTTGCTTCGACTTCGAAGACTGAAATGCATAACGATGAACAAAAACCATCACTCGGCATTTTATTACCCAAAGTACAGGCAGAAACGTCTCCAATTTTCAATCTAGCAAGCTCTAAACCTCCGCAGCCAATACCTATTCAACCGGTGGTAAGCGTCGTGGCAGAAGTTCAACCAATTGATCCCATTCAACATCATGTAGAGCAACAAAGCAAATTAATTCCCCCAGTTTCCAGCAGCAATATTTTACCCCCTCCAAATGCTCGACCGACTCCGAAAACCAAGCAGATAGCAGTAAACGGCAAGGTTTACAGCGTTATGAAACCGCTTGGGCGTGGGGGATCAAGTGTCGTATATCAGGTCGAACTTGAAATCTTGCGTAACTCATTTTTTACACATTTATTTATTGACTTTTGAAACGCAGGTACTGAACCAAGAATGACATATTTGCCTTAAAAGTTGTTCGTCTTGATTCCGTTGACGAAGTCACAGCTGAAGGCTATATTAATGAAATCCGGCTGTTGAAACAACTACAAGGTTTGCCTCGCGTCGTCCGCCTTCTTGAATAGTAAGTTAATTGCTAGTATGTGCCCTCCAATTCCGTAAAGTAACACAAATCTGTAGCGAGTACAACGAAGAAGAAGAGAAATTGTTGTTGGTAATGGAAAAAGGTGATACCGACTTCGCAACTGTCATCCGGACTCGCACCAGTCTCAACGCCATCAACCCTACCCTGATTCGCTTTTACTGGCAGGAAATGTTAGAAGCTGTGAAAGAGATTCATGACAAGAGTAATTACTATTTCTATTATTAGTCTGAGCATTCATTAATCTTGTCGTTGTAGATGTGATTCATACAGATCTGAAACCGGCTAACTTTCTTTTGGTCAATGGAGGCTTAAAGTTGATCGACTTCGGTATTGCCACTTCTATCCAGGTATGAGAACTGTTAAAATCTTAAACGAATCGATTTAATCGTTTTCTTTCTAGGCCGACATGACGTCGATAATGAAGGACAGCCAGTGCGGTACATAGAATTACATGGCACCAGAAGCAATCAAATCTGCTACGCCTTCTGGAACGTCCCAAGAGTATAAGGTATGTTGAATTCTTATCCGTTCGAAATCTTCGCATTAATATTACACTATTGATTTACAGATAAGCAGGAAAACAGACGTGTGGTCTCTTGGCTGTATGTTGTCTCATTTACAAGAACCCACCTTTTAGCAAGTTCAGGGACACGATCGAGAAAATCAGTGCCATCGTTGATGAGCGTCATGTTATAGACTTTCCTTTGACGGCTGATCCGATGGTTATAGCAGTTCTAAAAGGCTGTCACGATCGCAATCCGCGCAATCGACCATCAATTGAGCAGCTTTTATCTCATCCATATTTGACATGTACAAGTCAGTCTCCGGTCCAATCCTCGAAGAACATTCCCCCTCAGCTGCGTATTCAGCTTGAATTTCTACTAGAAGGTGGTCAACTCACTGAGGAAGTCAAGGTAATTAGACAATGTCTAATTACCTTAATAAATTATCCTCAAGTAAAAGTCTAAGCTTACATAAACCTACTGCTTCGGCTTTTCGCAGGAAAATATTCGACAATGGATGTGAATTACTTCCATGAGCGACTTCCTTGCAAGCAATACTGTATCAGTCATCATTATCAAATTCATCCCATATTGTAATTTAAATATTGTTGTAATATCAGATATACATAACCCTTTCCCTGCCCTTCATTAACTATCTTCATCTCGCAATTATACAGCGTCCGTTTTTTCTTCTCTATTGCTTTCCAGTTCTGTATAAAATAACATAAGCCAACTTTAACGGTTATAAAATAAAAATAAAGTTAAGCGGCGTTAGAAAACTCATACATTTATTAAGCGGCAATTATCCAAAATTATTTAAGGCTTTATGTTATTTTTTTCTTTTAACTAATAAATAAATGATGGCCTTTGTCGACATATTTTAGCATTTGAAAAGCTTAAGAACACATTATACCTTGTACACCACTTAACTTAAAATAGAAAAGTAAACAAATCGATATTGTGGTCTAAATGATTAGATAATAATAATAAAAATGAACATCTTTTAGAGTTCTTCGTAATCGTTATAAGGACGGGATTCCTCAACTACATCGGAATCCGGAGCAGGACTACTTGAGGTTCTTTCATCCTTTCATGATTTTTTGGATTTCCGTTTGCTTTTTTTTCTTTTATTCTTTTACTCCTGCCAAAAAAAAAAAAAAATTCTGAAAAATTCTGAAAAATTAGGAAGGCATATAGCAATAAAAGTTCGACTTAACAATAGGCCCTGAATTTTTCATTTAAGACAGTTTTCAACTGGCTTACGACTATTCCTTCGCGGCGAGCTGATAAGCTTGCTTTTCTATCTAAGATAGAAAAGCATCAATAACAATAAAAGAAGAGATTCTCTGAACACATTTGGTTTTTAATATTTTTATTCGACGAAAGTTTAGAAAAGTCAAGTTTTGCGTTACAATCACGCTGTCATTCTCATAAGTTCGGTTGTACAAGTTTTTTTCTTCACTTTTTTTTTGGTTTCCTGATGGGTTTTTATCACCAGCACTTCGCGTGATTCCAATGTTTGTAAGGCGAAATCCTGTTCATGTCTTGGGTTGGCAATTTCATTGGTTGTTGCTGTTTTGGTTTGGTCGAAATTGCTCTTATCATGTTCTTGAGTTGTTTTGTCAATTGTTGAGCGTTGTTGAGCGGGGAAACCTTTCGCAGCTTTCAGCGGTATAAAAACAAATCCGACAAACAGAATCAATATCACTAAAACAACAATGATCACTTGTTGAACGAATTTCTTTTTTAAGGACCGTTTAAGGATTTTCCAATACTCTTTAATTGTCTTTTTATTTTTCAGCCCGGCATCTAGCCACTCAAAAAACACTTTTGGTTTCATTTTTTGATTGATGATTATGAATATCCTTCCCTGTCCTTAATATAGATTCGTCCAAGAAACTTCTTGTTGCATCCACATTTTCCGTGGATAAATGATTTTTTAATAATTAACGAGTTAGACATTTCATGACTCGTTTACTGAAATGGTTTTTAAATTATTTTTCACATTTAGTTCACCACAGAAAATAATATAAAGAACTTAAATATTTGAATAAATCCAAATTTCCCGATAGGTTTCCCGATAGGTTCTATCACCAAACGACTATACATCTCCTCTACACCCCATTCCCCACCCCCACCCCACCCCACCCCACCCCACCCACCTCCCACTCAGGACGGGGGGACGACGGTTTTTCCTACGGCTCGATGGCTGTTTCGGGGTTTTTCACTCGATTTCTCTCTGGGAGGTGGCGCTGTTCCTCTCGGAGAGATAGGGAAACGATTTTCGTCTGGGGGGGTCCATTAAGGTTTTATACGATTTGCGGGGGTTTACGTGACGTTATGCAAATCGCGACCGTCTTGTAGAGGGGATGTTATTACAAGGCAACGTCGTGATCCCGGTTCGATTGAGATAAAGGGGTCTGTGTGATTTAAATGTAAAAAATAATCGCCTTTTAGGGGTCTGTGTGATTTAAATTGTAAAAAATAATCGCCTTTTTTTAGTTAATTTTTCTCCCGACAGGTGGTTCTGACGCCAATCATTAATTCAAGGCCGACGAACTCTAACGCGGCCTTGTAATTGGAATAATATTACAAAACAGTGAAATAAAACAGTGAAATACAAATCACAAAACAAGGCTCAACAACAAAAATCAAAACAAAGCTCAACAATTTATGGCTGGCTATTAATCAACTAAGTTTCCATCTGAAATGTCACATTTTATTCAGATAGAAGAACTGTTGGAAGTATTCTGCTTAAAAAAATGTATTTCATTATAAAATGTTAATGCATATCATTGGCTTAAGTTGTAACTTTCAATCTTGTGTGTGTTTTTCTTTTACCCCCGGCAAAAGTTCTTGTCCTGATGTATCAACACTGGTGCAGAGTCTACAACAAGCCTTGGCCCTTGAAGCTAAATTCCAACCAAAGCTTCAACTTCTGTCAACAGCCAGCAATACAGGAGTAAGTATTTTGTAATGCTTCTACTATTGAGAATACAAACTAATTTGTAATTTGTTGTTTGTGTTTTAGGAAAGCAGTGAAATTACGTGTGCAATGAGGGATGGAGCTGCTCATGTTCTTCGCTGCTTGAAAGAAAAATTTGTGTTGGTTTGAAGCCGATCCGCCCATTCAGTGTGTCTGCTTCCAATCTCAATCCTATGACACCAGGAAGGCCTCAGTTGCCACGGACACCCAGACTTTGCTTCAAAGAAAATGATAATTCAAGATTTGGAACACATGATTTTCCATCAACTCCAAAGTATTTCTTAAAAATTTCAAGTTAAATTCCACTGTGTAACTCCTTTCCATGCTAGGTTTGGTCGTTCTGAATCAACACCAGAACTTCACAGGATAAGAAAGTTGGACCAATCTCTTCACATGGTTGAGAGAAACACCACTCAAGAAAAAGCACATTACAACAATGTGCTCCAAGAAAGTAATGCATCCAATCTTTTGACTCTCACCAGTGATTCTCTCCCAGATATCTTTCGTAAGCCTATTAGCCAACAGCAACATGAGGTTCCACTCAACCTACAGTCTAAATTTGGCAATTCAGAAGATAAGGTTTCAAAATTGGGTTATTGCCCTTCCTCCACAAATACCCAACAAGGTTTTGGCACAAAAATCAATCATCCAGAATCTCAGAAAGAGTCCTCCATCAAACTAGTTACTGAAGGACTCGGGATAGTAACACAAGTAAAAGAAGAAGTACCTTGTGCTGATATTCTAAAACCAGCTGTTCCACAGATACCTCTACCTGGAGCAAAAAATGAATTTGTTGCATGGAACCAACCGGAAAAATCATCCTTTTCGACCAATAAGTTACCATCTGTGCATTCGGAAATGGAAGAAATATATGCTTTCACCAATTCTAAGAACAAATCAGGATTGAATTCTACTTCAGATACAGCGAGCGCTCTTGGACTACCGACACAACCGACTGTCAAAATGCATCCTTTAGATCAAGCGCAAACACCACTAGCTAAAAATCTGACGTGGACTGGACATTCATCATTTAGTACAACCAAAATACGAGAATCATCCCTAGTTTCGTTTGCTTCGACTTCGAAGACTGAAATGCATAACGATGAACAAAAACCATCACTCGGCATTTTATTACCCAAAGTACAGGCAGAAACGTCTCCAATTTTCAATCTAGCAAGCTCTAAACCTCCGCAGCCAATACCTATTCAACCGGTGGTAAGCGTCGTGGCAGAAGTTCAACCAATTGATCCCATCCAACATCATGTAGAGCAACAAAGCAAATTAATTCCCCCAGTTTCCAGCAGCAATATTTTACCCCCTCCAAATGCTCGACCGACTCCGAAAACCAAGCAGATAGCAGTAAACGGCAAGGTTTACAGCGTTATGAAACCGCTTGGGCGTGGGGGATCAAGTGTCGTATATCAGGTCGAACTTGAAATCTTGCGTAACTCATTTTTTACACATTTATTTATTGACTTTTGAAACGCAGGTACTGAACCAAGAATGACATATTTGCCTTAAAAGTTGTTCGTCTTGATTCCGTTGACGAAGTCACAGCTGAAGGCTATATTAATGAAATCCGGCTGTTGAAACAACTACAAGGTTTGCCTCGCGTCGTCCGCCTTCTTGAATAGTAAGTTAATTGCTAGTATGTGCCCTCCAATTTCGTAAAGTAACACAAATCTGTAGCGAGTACAACGAAGAAGAAGAGAAATTGTTGTTGGTAATGGAAAAAGGTGATACCGACTTCGCAACTGTCATCCGGACTCGCACCAGTCTCAACGCCATCAACCCTACCCTGATTCGCTTTTACTGGCAGGAAATGTTAGAAGCTGTGAAAGAGATTCATGACAAGAGTAATTACTATTTCTATTATTAGTCTGAGCATTCATTAATCTTGTCGTTGTAGATGTGATTCATACAGATCTGAAACCGGCTAACTTTCTTTTGGTCAATGGAGGCTTAAAGTTGATCGACTTCGGTATTGCCACTTCTATCCAGGTATGAGAACTGTTAAAATCTTAAACGAATCGATTTAATCGTTTTCTTTCTAGGCCGACATGACGTCGATAATGAAGGACAGCCAGTGCGGTACATAGAATTACATGGCACCAGAAGCAATCAAATCTGCTACGCCTTCTGGAACGTCCCAAGAGTATAAGGTATGTTGAATTCTTATCCGTTCGAAATCTTCGCATTAATATTACACTATTGATTTACAGATAAGCAGGAAAACAGACGTGTGGTCTCTTGGCTGTATGTTGTCTCATTTACAAGAACCCACCTTTTAGCAAGTTCAGGGACACGATCGAGAAAATCAGTGCCATCGTTGATGAGCGTCATGTTATAGACTTTCCTTTGACGGCTGATCCGATGGTTATAGCAGTTCTAAAAGGCTGTCACGATCGCAATCCGCGCAATCGACCATCAATTGAGCAGCTTTTATCTCATCCATATTTGACATGTACAAGTCAGTCTCCGGTCCAATCCTCGAAGAACATTCCCCCTCAGCTGCGTATTCAGCTTGAATTTCTACTAGAAGGTGGTCAACTCACTGAGGAAGTCAAGGTAATTAGACAATGTCTAATTACCTTAATAAATTATCCTCAAGTAAAAGTCTAAGCTTACATAAACCTACTGCTTCGGCTTTTCGCAGGAAAATATTCGACAATGGATGTGAATTACTTCCATGAGCGACTTCCTTGCAAGCAATACTGTATCAGTCATCATTATCAAATTCATCCCATATTGTAATTTAAATATTGTTGTAATATCAGATATACATAACCCTTTCCCTGCCCTTCATTAACTATCTTCATCTCGCAATTATACAGCGTCCGTTTTTTCTTCTCTATTGCTTTCCAGTTCTGTATAAAATAACATAAGCCAACTTTAACGGTTATAAAATAAAAATAAAGTTAAGCGGCGTTAGAAAACTCATACATTTATTAAGCGGCAATTATCCAAAATTATTTAAGGCTTTATGTTATTTTTTTCTTTTAACTAATAAATAAATGATGGCCTTTGTCGACATATTTTAGCATTTGAAAAGCTTAAGAACACATTATACCTTGTACACCACTTAACTTAAAATAGAAAAGTAAACAAATCGATATTGTGGTCTAAATGATTAGATAATAATAATAAAAATGAACATCTTTTAGAGTTCTTCGTAATCGTTATAAGGACGGGATTCCTCAACTACATCGGAATCCGGAGCAGGACTACTTGAGGTTCTTTCATCCTTTCATGATTTTTTGGATTTCCGTTTGCTTTTTTTTCTTTTATTCTTTTACTCCTGCCAAAAAAAAAAAAAAATTCTGAAAAATTCTGAAAAATTAGGAAGGCATATAGCAATAAAAGTTCGACTTAACAATAGGCCCTGAATTTTTCATTTAAGACAGTTTTCAACTGGCTTACGACTATTCCTTCGCGGCGAGCTGATAAGCTTGCTTTTCTATCTAAGATAGAAAAGCATCAATAACAATAAAAGAAGAGATTCTCTGAACACATTTGGTTTTTAATATTTTTATTCGACGAAAGTTTAGAAAAGTCAAGTTTTGCGTTACAATCACGCTGTCATTCTCATAAGTTCGGTTGTACAAGTTTTTTTCTTCACTTTTTTTTTGGTTTCCTGATGGGTTTTTATCACCAGCACTTCGCGTGATTCCAATGTTTGTAAGGCGAAATCCTGTTCATGTCTTGGGTTGGCAATTTCATTGGTTGTTGCTGTTTTGGTTTGGTCGAAATTGCTCTTATCATGTTCTTGAGTTGTTTTGTCAATTGTTGAGCGTTGTTGAGCGGGGAAACCTTTCGCAGCTTTCAGCGGTATAAAAACAAATCCGACAAACAGAATCAATATCACTAAAACAACAATGATCACTTGTTGAACGAATTTCTTTTTTAAGGACCGTTTAAGGATTTTCCAATACTCTTTAATTGTCTTTTTATTTTTCAGCCCGGCATCTAGCCACTCAAAAAACACTTTTGGTTTCATTTTTTGATTGATGATTATGAATATCCTTCCCTGTCCTTAATATAGATTCGTCCAAGAAACTTCTTGTTGCATCCACATTTTCCGTGGATAAATGATTTTTTAATAATTAACGAGTTAGACATTTCATGACTCGTTTACTGAAATGGTTTTTAAATTATTTTTCACATTTAGTTCACCACAGAAAATAATATAAAGAACTTAAATATTTGAATAAATCCAAATTTCCCGATAGGTTTCCCGATAGGTTCTATCACCAAACGACTATACATCTCCTCTACACCCCATTCCCCACCCCCACCCCACCCCACCCCACCCCACCCACCTCCCACTCAGGACGGGGGGACGACGGTTTTTCCTACGGCTCGATGGCTGTTTCGGGGTTTTTCACTCGATTTCTCTCTGGGAGGTGGCGCTGTTCCTCTCGGAGAGATAGGGAAACGATTTTCGTCTGGGGGGGTCCATTAAGGTTTTATACGATTTGCGGGGGTTTACGTGACGTTATGCAAATCGCGACCGTCTTGTAGAGGGGATGTTATTACAAGGCAACGTCGTGATCCCGGTTCGATTGAGATAAAGGGGTCTGTGTGATTTAAATGTAAAAAATAATCGCCTTTTAGGGGTCTGTGTGATTTAAATTGTAAAAAATAATCGCCTTTTTTTAGTTAATTTTTCTCCCGACAGGTGGTTCTGACGCCAATCATTAATTCAAGGCCGACGAACTCTAACGCGGCCTTGTAATTGGAATAATATTACAAAACAGTGAAATAAAACAGTGAAATACAAATCACAAAACAAGGCTCAACAACAAAAATCAAAACAAAGCTCAACAATTTATGGCTGGCTATTAATCAACTAAGTTTCCATCTGAAATGTCACATTTTATTCAGATAGAAGAACTGTTGGAAGTATTCTGCTTAAAAAAATGTATTTCATTATAAAATGTTAATGCATATCATTGGCTTAAGTTGTAACTTTCAATCTTGTGTGTGTTTTTCTTTTACCCCCGGCAAAAGTTCTTGTCCTGATGTATCAACACTGGTGCAGAGTCTACAACAAGCCTTGGCCCTTGAAGCTAAATTCCAACCAAAGCTTCAACTTCTGTCAACAGCCAGCAATACAGGAGTAAGTATTTTGTAATGCTTCTACTATTGAGAATACAAACTAATTTGTAATTTGTTGTTTGTGTTTTAGGAAAGCAGTGAAATTACGTGTGCAATGAGGGATGGAGCTGCTCATGTTCTTCGCTGCTTGAAAGAAAAATTTGTGTTGGTTTGAAGCCGATCCGCCCATTCAGTGTGTCTGCTTCCAATCTCAATCCTATGACACCAGGAAGGCCTCAGTTGCCACGGACACCCAGACTTTGCTTCAAAGAAAATGATAATTCAAGATTTGGAACACATGATTTTCCATCAACTCCAAAGTATTTCTTAAAAATTTCAAGTTAAATTCCACTGTGTAACTCCTTTCCATGCTAGGTTTGGTCGTTCTGAATCAACACCAGAACTTCACAGGATAAGAAAGTTGGACCAATCTCTTCACATGGTTGAGAGAAACACCACTCAAGAAAAAGCACATTACAACAATGTGCTCCAAGAAAGTAATGCATCCAATCTTTTGACTCTCACCAGTGATTCTCTCCCAGATATCTTTCGTAAGCCTATTAGCCAACAGCAACATGAGGTTCCACTCAACCTACAGTCTAAATTTGGCAATTCAGAAGATAAGGTTTCAAAATTGGGTTATTGCCCTTCCTCCACAAATACCCAACAAGGTTTTGGCACAAAAATCAATCATCCAGAATCTCAGAAAGAGTCCTCCATCAAACTAGTTACTGAAGGACTCGGGATAGTAACACAAGTAAAAGAAGAAGTACCTTGTGCTGATATTCTAAAACCAGCTGTTCCACAGATACCTCTACCTGGAGCAAAAAATGAATTTGTTGCATGGAACCAACCGGAAAAATCATCCTTTTCGACCAATAAGTTACCATCTGTGCATTCGGAAATGGAAGAAATATATGCTTTCACCAATTCTAAGAACAAATCAGGATTGAATTCTACTTCAGATACAGCGAGCGCTCTTGGACTACCGACACAACCGACTGTCAAAATGCATCCTTTAGATCAAGCGCAAACACCACTAGCTAAAAATCTGACGTGGACTGGACATTCATCATTTAGTACAACCAAAATACGAGAATCATCCCTAGTTTCGTTTGCTTCGACTTCGAAGACTGAAATGCATAACGATGAACAAAAACCATCACTCGGCATTTTATTACCCAAAGTACAGGCAGAAACGTCTCCAATTTTCAATCTAGCAAGCTCTAAACCTCCGCAGCCAATACCTATTCAACCGGTGGTAAGCGTCGTGGCAGAAGTTCAACCAATTGATCCCATTCAACATCATGTAGAGCAACAAAGCAAATTAATTCCCCCAGTTTCCAGCAGCAATATTTTACCCCCTCCAAATGCTCGACCGACTCCGAAAACCAAGCAGATAGCAGTAAACGGCAAGGTTTACAGCGTTATGAAACCGCTTGGGCGTGGGGGATCAAGTGTCGTATATCAGGTCGAACTTGAAATCTTGCGTAACTCATTTTTTACACATTTATTTATTGACTTTTGAAACGCAGGTACTGAACCAAGAATGACATATTTGCCTTAAAAGTTGTTCGTCTTGATTCCGTTGACGAAGTCACAGCTGAAGGCTATATTAATGAAATCCGGCTGTTGAAACAACTACAAGGTTTGCCTCGCGTCGTCCGCCTTCTTGAATAGTAAGTTAATTGCTAGTATGTGCCCTCCAATTCCGTAAAGTAACACAAATCTGTAGCGAGTACAACGAAGAAGAAGAGAAATTGTTGTTGGTAATGGAAAAAAGGTGATACCGACTTCGCAACTGTCATCCGGACTCGCACCAGTCTCAACGCCATCAACCCTACCCTGATTCGCTTTTACTGGCAGGAAATGTTAGAAGCTGTGAAAGAGATTCATGACAAGAGTAATTACTATTTCTATTATTAGTCTGAGCATTCATTAATCTTGTCGTTGTAGATGTGATTCATACAGATCTGAAACCGGCTAACTTTCTTTTGGTCAATGGAGGCTTAAAGTTGATCGACTTCGGTATTGCCACTTCTATCCAGGTATGAGAACTGTTAAAATCTTAAACGAATCGATTTAATCGTTTTCTTTCTAGGCCGACATGACGTCGATAATGAAGGACAGCCAGTGCGGTACATACAATTACATGGCACCAGAAGCAATCAAATCTGCTACGCCTTCTGGAACGTCCCAAGAGTATAAGGTATGTTGAATTCTTATCCGTTCGAAATCTTCGCATTAATATTACACTATTGATTTACAGATAAGCAGGAAAACAGACGTGTGGTCTCTTGGCTGTATGTTGTCTCATTTACAAGAACCCACCTTTTAGCAAGTTCAGGGACACGATCGAGAAAATCAGTGCCATCGTTGATGAGCGTCATTGTTATAGACTTTCCTTTGACGGCTGATCGCATGGTTATAGCAGTTCTAAAAGGCTGTCACGATCGCAATCCGCGCAATCGACCATCAATTGAGCAGCTTTTATCTCATCCATATTTGACATGTACAAGTCAGTCTCCGGTCCAATCCTCGAAGAACATTCCCCCTCAGCTGCGTATTCAGCTTGAATTTCTACTAGAAGGTGGTCAACTCACTGAGGAAGTCAAGGTAATTAGA
>NC_060915.1:2069848-2100271 GCF_021234035.1 Daphnia pulicaria
GTCAAAGGTCAAAGTTCAAAAAATCCGAAAAAATGATGAGAAAAGACTTTCAGGAGGTGGAGAGGTCCAAAATCAAAAAATCCGAAAAAATGATGAGAAAAGACGTTTCAGAAGGTCAAATATCAAAAAATAAAAAAAAAATGTTGAGAAAAGACGTTTCAGGAGGTCAAAGGTCAAAAAATAAAAATAAAATGATGAGAAAAGACGTTTCAGGTGGTCAAAGGTCAAAGTTCAAAAAATAAAAAAAAATTATGAGAAAAGACGTTTCAGGAGGTCAAATATCAAAAAATCCGAAAAAATGATGAGAAAAGACTTTCAGGAGGTGGAGAGGTCCAAAATCAAAAAATCCGAAAAAATGATGAGAAAAGACGTTTCACGAGGTCAAAGGTCAAAGTTCAAAAAATAAAAATAAAATGATGAGAAAAGACGTTTCAGGTGGTCAAAGGTCAAAGTTCAAAAAATAAAAAAAAATGATGAGAAAAGACGTTTCAGGAGGTCAAATATCAAAAAATCCGAAAAAATGATGAGAAAAGACTTTCAGGAGGTGGAGAGGTCCAAAATAAAAAAATCCGAAAAAATGATGAGAAAAGACGTTTCAGAAGGTCAAATATCAAAAAATAAAAAAAAATGATGAGAAAAGACGTTTCAGGAGGTCAAATATCAAAAAATCCGAAAAAATGATGAGAAAAGACTTTCAGGAGGTGGAGAGGTCCAAAATCAAAAAATCCGAAAAAATGTTGAGAAAAGACGTTTCACGAGGTCAAAGGTCAAAGTTCAAAAAATAAAAAAAAATGATGAGAAAAGACGTTTCACGAGGTCAAAGGTCAAAGTTCAAAAAATCAAAAAAAATGATGAGAAAAGACGTTTCAGAAGGTCAAAGGTCAAAGTTCAAAAAATCCGAAAAAATGATGAGAAAAGACGTTTCAGGAGGTCAAATATCAAAAAATCCGAAAAAATGATGAGAAAAGACTTTCAGGAGGTGGAGAGGTCCAAAATCAAAAAATCCGAAAAAATGATGAGAAAAGACGTTTCACGAGGTCAAAGGTCAAAGTTCAAAAAATAAAAAAAAATGATGAGAAAAGACGTTTCACGAGGTCAAAGGTCAAAGTTCAAAAAATCAAAAAAAATGATGAGAAAAGACGTTTCAGAAGGTCAAAGGTCAAAGTTCAAAAAATCCGAAAAAATGATGAGAAAAGACGTTTCAGGAGGTCAAATATCAAAAAATCCGAAAAAATGATGAGAAAAGACTTTCAGGAGGTGGAGAGGTCCAAAATCAAAAAATCCGAAAAAATGATGAGAAAAGACGTTTCACGAGGTCAAAGGTCAAAGTTCAAAAAATCAAAAAAAAATGATGAGAAAAGACGTTTCAGAAGGTCAAAGGTCAAAGTTCAAAAAATCCGAAAAAATGATAAGAAAAGACGTTTCAGGAGGTTGAGAGGTCAAAATTCAGAAAACCCGAAAAAATGATGAGAAAAGACGTTTCAGGAGGTCAAAGGTCAAAGTTCAAAAAATAAAAATAAATGATGAGAAAAGACGTTTCAGAAGGTCAAAGGTCAAAGTTCAATAAAATAAAAAATAAAATCAAAAAATCCGAAAAAATGATGAGAAAAGACGTTCAGGAAGGTCAAAAAATAAAAAAAAAATGATGAGAAAAGACGTTTCAGGTGGTCAAAGGTCAAAGTTCAAAAAATAAAAAAAAAATGATGAGAAAAGACTTCAGGAGGGTGGAGAGGTCCAAAATCAAAAATCCGAAAAAATGATGAGAAAAGACGTTTCAGAAGGTCAAAGGTCAAAGTTCAAAAAATCCGAAAAAATGATGAGAAAGACTTTCAGGAGGGTGGAGAGGTTGCAAAATCAAAAAATCCGAAAAAATGATGAGAAAAGACGTTTCAGGAGGTCAAATATCAAAAAATCCGAAAAAATGATGAGAAAAGACTTTCAGGAGGTGGAGAGGTCCAAAATAAAAAAATCCGAAAAAATGATGAGAAAAGACGTTTCACGAGGTCAAAGGTCAAAGTTCAAAAATAAAAATAAAATGATGAGAAAAGACGTTTCAGGTGGTCAACAGGTCAAAGTTCAAAAAATAAAAAAAAATGATGAGAAAAGACGTTTCAGGAGGTCAAATATCAAAAATCCGAAAAAATGATGAGAAAAGACTTTTCAGGAGGTGGAGAGGTCCAAAATAAAAAAATCCGAAAAAATGATGAGAAAAGACGTTTCAGAAGGTCAAATATCAAAAAATAAAAAAAAATGATGAGAAAAGACGTTTCAGGAGGTCAAATATCAAAAAATCCGAAAAAATGATGAGAAAAGACTTTCAGGAGGTGGAGAGGTCCAAAATCAAAAAATCCGAAAAAATGTTGAGAAAAGACGTTTCACGAGGTCAAAGGTCAAAGTTCAAAAAATAAAAAAAAATGATGAGAAAAGACGTTTCACGAGGTCAAAGGTCAAAGTTCAAAAAATCAAAAAAAATGATGAGAAAAGGACGTTTCAGAAGGTCAAAGGTCAAAGTTCAAAAAATCCGAAAAAATGATGAGAAAAGACGTTTCAGGAGGTCAAATATCAAAAAATCCGAAAAAATGATGAGAAAAGACTTTCAGGAGGTGGAGAGGTCCAAAATCAAAAAATCCGAAAAAATGATGAGAAAAGACGTTTCACGAGGTCAAAGGTCAAAGTTCAAAAATCAAAAAAAAATGATGAGAAAAGGACGTTTCAGAAGGTCAAAGGTCAAAGTTCAAAAAATCCGAAAAAAATGATAAGAAAAGACGTTTCAGGAGGTTGAGAGGTCAAAATTCAGAAAACCCGAAAAAATGATGAGAAAAGACGTTTCAGGAGGTCAAAGGTCAAAGTTCAAAAAATAAAAATAAATGATGAGAAAAGACGTTTCAGAAGGTCAAAGGTCAAAGTTCAATAAAATAAAAAATAAAATCAAAAAATCCGAAAAAATGATGAGAAAAGACGTTTCAGAAGGTCAAAAAATAAAAAAAAAAATGATGAGAAAAGACGTTTCAGGTGGTCAAAGGTCAAAGTTCAAAAATAAAAAAAAAATGATGAGGAAAAGACTTTCGAGGAGGAGAGGTCCAAAATCCAAAAATCCGAAAAAATGATGAGAAAAGACGTTTCAGAAGGTCAAAGGTCAAAGTTCAAAAAATCCGAAAAAATGATGAGAAAAGACTTTCAGGAGGTGGAGAGGTGCAAAATCAAAAATCCGAAAAATGATGAGAAAAGACGTTTCAGAAGGTCAAATATCAAAAAATAAAAAAATAATGATGAGAAAAGACGTTTCAGGAGGTCAAATATCAAAAAATCCGAAAAAATGATGAGAAAAGACTTTCAGGAGGTGGAGAGGTCCAAAATCAAAAAATCCGAAAAAATGATGAGAAAAGACATTTCACGAGGTCAAAGGTCAAAGTTCAAAAAATCAAAAAAAAAATGATGAGAAAAGACGTTTCAGAAGGTCAAAGGTCAAAGTTCAAAAAATCCGAAAAAATGATGAGAAAAGACGTTTCAGGAGGTTGAGAGGTCAAAATTCAGAAAACCCGAAAAAATGATGAGAAAAGACGTTTCAGGAGGTCAAAGGTCAAAGTTCAAAAAATAAAAATAAATGATGAGAAAAGACGTTTCAGAAGGTCAAAGGTCAAAGTTCAATAAAATAAAAAATAAAAAAATCCGAAAAAATGATGAGAAAAGACGTTTCAGAAGGTCAAAGGTCAAAGTTCAAAAAATCCGAAAAAATGATGAGAAAAGACGTTTCAGAAGGTCAAATATCAAAAAATAAAAAAAAAATGATGAGAAAAGACGTTTCAGGAGGTCAAAGGTCAAAAAATAAAAATAAAATGATGAGAAAAGACGTTTCAGGTGGTCAAAGGTCAAAGTTCAAAAAATAAAAAAAAAATTAATGAGAAAAGACGTTTCAGGAGGTCAAATATCAAAAAATCCGAAAAAATGATGAGAAAAGACGTTTCACGAGGTCAAAGGTCAAAATTCAAAAAATAAAAAAAAAAATGATGAGAAAAGACGTTTCAGAAGGTTAAAAGTCAAAGTTCAAAAAATCCGAAAAAATGATGAGAAAAGACGTTTCAGGAGGTTGAGAGGTCAAAATTCAGAAAACCCGAAAAAATGATGAGAAAAGACGTTTCAGGAGGTCAAAGGTCAAAGTTCAAAAAATAAAAATAAATGATGAGAAAAGACGTTTCAGAAGGTCAAAGGTCAAAGTTCAATAAAATAAAAAATAAAATAAAAAAATCCGAAAAAATGATGAGAAAAGACGTTTCAGAAGGTCAAAGGTCAAAGTTCAATAAAATAAAAAATAAAATAAAAAAATCCGAAAAAATGATGAGAAAAGACGTTTCAGAAGGTCAAAGGTCAAAGTTCAAAAAATCCGAAAAAATGATGAAAAAAGACTTTCAGGAGGTGGAGAGGTCCAAAATCCAAAAATCCGAAAAAATGATGAGAAAAGACGTTTCAGAAGGTCAAAGGTCAAAGTTCAAAAAATAAAAAAAAAATGATGACAAAAGACGTTTCAGGAGGTCAAATATCAAAAAATCCGAAAAAATGATGAGAAAAGACTTTCAGGAGGGGAGAGGTCCAAAATCAAAAAATCCGAAAAAATGATGAGAAAAGACGTTTCAGAAGGTCAAAGGTCAAAGTTCAAAAAATAAAAAATATGATGAGAAAAGATCTCACGAGGTCAAAGATCAAAGTTCAAAAAATCAAAAAAAATGATGACAAAAGACGTTTCACGAGGTCAAAGGTCAAAGTTCAAAAAATCCATTTCTTGTTGAATGCTTTGAAAAATGAAGAAAATAAAGGAAATAATGCAATGTTTTGAATGTTTCTTGTTGAATGCGATGAAAAATGAAGAAAATGCAAGGAAATAATGCAATTTTTTTATGTTTCTTGTTGAATGCGATAAAAAATGAAGAAAATAAACTAAATAATGCAATGTTTTTAATGTTTCTTGTTGAATGCGGTGAAAAATGAAGAAAATAAAGGAAATAATGATGCGATGCGACTCAGTTGAAAAATTTTGTTTTTTATCGACGCCTTAGCCCACTCGCCCATCTCGGCCCATTCTCTTATTTCGGATTCAAAACGACATCACAACTCTCAATTGAATTTTTATTTTTTTATCCACGCCTTAGCCCACTCGCCTATCTCGGCCCATTCTCTTCTTTCGGATTCGAAACGACAATTCAACTCTCAGTTGAAAATTTTTTTTTATCGACGCCTTAGCCCACTCGCCCATCTCGGCCCATTCTCTTGTTTCGGATTCAAAACGCCATCGCAACTCTCAGTTGAAATTTTTTTTTGATCGACGCCATAGCCAACTCGCCCATCTCGGCCCATTCTCTTATTTCTCTTATGACGGAAAAATGATGAGAAAAGACGTTTCAGGAGGTTGAGAGGTCAAAGTTCAAAAAATAAAAAAAAATGATGAGAAAAGACGTTTCAGAAGGTCAAAGGTCAAAGTTCAAAAAATCCGAAAAAATGATGAGAAAAGACTTTCAGGAGGTGGAGAGGTCCAAAATCAAAAAATCCGAAAAAATGATGAGAAAAGACGTTTCAGAAGGTCAAATATCAAAAAAATAAAAAAAAAATATTGAGAAAAGACGTTTCAGGAGGTCAAAGGTCAAAAAATAAAAATAAAATGATGAGAAAAGACGTTTCAGGTGGTCAAAGGTCAAAGTTCAAAAAATAAAAAAAAAATTATGAGAAAAGACGTTTCAGGAGGTCAAATATCAAAAAATCCGAAAAAATGATGAGAAAAGACTTTCAGGAGGTGGAGAGGTCCAAAATCAAAAAATCCGAAAAAATGATGAGAAAAGACGTTTCACGAGGTCAAAGGTCAAAATTCAAAAAATCAAAAAAAAATGATGAGAAAAGACGTTTCAGAAGGTCAAAGGTCAAAGTTCAAAAAAATCCGAAAAAATGATGAGAAAAGACGTTTCAGGAGGTTCAAAAAATAAAAATAAATGGTGAGAAAAGGACGTTTCAGAAGTTCAAAGGTCAAAGTTCAATAAAATAAAAAATAAAATAAAAAAATGCGAAAAAATGATGAGAAAAGACGTTTCAGAAGGTCAAAGGTCAAAGTTCAAAAAATCCGAAAAAATGATGAAAAAAGACTTTCAGGAGGTGGAGAGGTCCAAAATAAAAAAATCCGAAAAAATGATGAG
This sequence comes from Daphnia pulicaria, assembly GCF_021234035.1. Classification (NCBI taxonomy): domain Eukaryota; kingdom Metazoa; phylum Arthropoda; class Branchiopoda; order Diplostraca; family Daphniidae; genus Daphnia; species Daphnia pulicaria. Next base: position 2,076,025 of record NC_060915.1, read on the forward strand.
AAAAGACGTTTCAGAAGGTCAAAGGTCAAAAATCCGAAAAAATGATGAGAAAAGACGTTTCAGAAGGTCAAGGTCAAAGTTCGAAAAATAAAAAAAAAATGATGAGAAAAGACGTTTCAGGAGGTCAAATATCAAAAAATCCGAAAAAATGATGAGAAAAGACTTTCAGGAGGTGGAGAGGTCCAAATCAAAAAATCCGAAAAAATGTTGAGAAAAGACGTTTCACGAGGTCAAAGGTCAAAGTTCAAAAAATCAAAAAAAAATGATGAGAAAAGACGTTTCAGAAGGTCAAAGGTCAAAGTTCAAAAAATCCGAAAAAATGATGAGAAAAGACGTTTCAGGAGGTCAAATATCAAAAAATCCGAAAAAATGATGAGAAAAGACTTTCAGGAGGTGGAGAGGTCCAAAATCAAAAAATCCGAAAAAATGATGAGAAAAGACGTTTCACGAGGTCAAAGGTCAAAGTTCAAAAAATCAAAAAAAAATGATGAGAAAAGACGTTTCAGAAGGTCAAAGGTCAAAGTTCAAAAAATCCGAAAAAATGATAAGAAAAGACGTTTCAGGAGGTTGAGAGGTCAAAATTCAGAAAACCCGAAAAAATGATGAGAAAAGACGTTTCAGGAGGTCAAAGGTCAAAGTTCAAAAAATAAAAATAAATGATGAGAAAAGACGTTTCAGAAGGTCAAAGGTCAAAGTTCAATAAAATAAAAAATAAAATAAAAAAATCCGAAAAAATGATGAGAAAAGACGTTTCAGAAGGTCAAAGGTCAAAGTTCAAAAAAATCCGAAAAAATGATGAAAAAAGACTTTCAGGAGGTGGAGAGGTCCAAAATCAAAAAATCCGAAAAAATGATGAGAAAAGACGTTTCAGGAGGTCAAAGGTCAAAGTTCAAAAAATAAAAAATAAAATGATGAGAAAAGTTGTTTCAGGAGGTCAAAGGTCAAAAAATCAAAAAAAATGATGAGAAAAGACGTTTCAGAAGGTCAAAGGTCAAAGTTCAAAAAATCCGAAAAATTGATGAGAAAAGACTTTCAGGAGGTGGAGAGGTCCAAAATCAAAAAATCCGAAAAAATGATGAGAAAAGACGTTTCAGAAGGTCAAATATCAAAAAAAAAAACAAAATGATGAGAAAAGACGTTTCAGGAGGTCAAATATAAAAAAATCCGAAAAAATGATGAGAAAAGACTTTCAGGAGATGGAGAGGTCCAAAATAAAAAAATCCGAAAAAATGATGAGAAAAGACGTTTCAGAAGGTCAAAGGTCAAAGTTCAAAAAATCCGAAAAAATTGATGAGAAAAGACGTTTCAGAAGGTCAAAGGTCAAAGTTCAAAAAATCCGAAAAAATGATGAGAAAAGACGTTTCAGGAGGTCAAATATCAAAAAATCCGAAAAAATGATGAGAAAAGACTTTCAGGAGGTGGAGAGGTCCAAAATCAAAAAATCCGAAAAAATGATGAGAAAAGACGTTTCACGAGGTCAAAGGTCAAAGTTCAAAAAATAAAAATAAAATGATGAGAAAAGACGTTTCAGGTGGTCAAAGGTCAAAGTTCAAAAAATAAAAAAAAATGATGAGAAAAGACGTTTCAGGAGGTCAAATATCAAAAAATCCGAAAAAATGATGAGAAAAGACTTTCAGGAGGTGGAGAGGTCCAAAATAAAAAAATCCGAAAAAATGATGAGAAAAGACGTTTCAGAAGGTCAAATATCAAAAAATAAAAAAAAATGATGAGAAAAGACGTTTCAGGAGGTCAAATATCAAAAAATCCGAAAAAATGATGAGAAAAGACTTTCAGGGAGGTGGAGAGGTCCAAAATCAAAAAATCCGAAAAAATGTTGAGAAAAGACGTTTCACGAGGTCAAAGGTCAAAGTTCAAAAAATCAAAAAAAATGATGAGAAAAGACGTTTCACGAGGTCAAAGGTCAAAGTTCAAAAAATCAAAAAAAATGATGAGAAAAGACGTTTCAGAAGGTCAAAGGTCAAAGTTCAAAAAAATCCGAAAAAATGATGAGAAAAGACGTTTCAGGAGGTCAAATATCAAAAAATCCGAAAAAATGATGAGAAAAGACTTTCAGGAGGTGGAGAGGTCCAAAATAAAAAAATCCGAAAAAATGATGAGAAAAGACGTTTCACGAGGTCAAAGGTCAAAGTTCAAAAAATCAAAAAAAAATGATGAGAAAAGACGTTTCAGAAGGTCAAAGGTCAAAGTTCAAAAAATCCGAAAAAATGATAAGAAAAGACGTTTCAGGAGGTTGAGAGGTCAAAATTCAGAAAACCCGAAAAAATGATGAGAAAAGACGTTTCAGGAGGTCAAAGGTCAAAGTTCAAAAAATAAAAATAAATGATGAGAAAAGACGTTTCAGAAGGTCAAAGGTCAAAGTTCAATAAAATAAAAAATAAAATCAAAAAATCCGAAAAAATGATGAGAAAAGACGTTTCAGAAGGTCAAAAAATAAAAAAAAAATGATGAGAAAAGACGTTTCAGGTGGTCAAAGGTCAAAGTTCAAAAAATAAAAAAAAAATGATGAGAAAAGACTTTCAGGAGGTGGAGAGGTCCAAAATCCAAAAATCCGAAAAAATGATGAGAAAAGACGTTTCAGAAGGTCAAAGGTCAAAGTTCAAAAAATCCGAAAAAATGATGAGAAAAGACTTTCAGGAGGTGGAGAGGTGCAAAATCAAAAAATCCGAAAAAATGATGAGAAAAGACGTTTCAGAAGGTCAAATATCAAAAATAAAAAAATAATGATGAGAAAAGACGTTTCAGGAGGTCAAATATCAAAAAATCCGAAAAAATGATGAGAAAAGACTTTCAGGAGGTGGAGAGGTCCAAAATCAAAAAATCCGAAAAAATGATGAGAAAAGACATTTCACGAGGTCAAAGGTCAAAGTTCAAAAAATCAAAAAAAAATGATGAGAAAAGACGTTTCAGAAGGTCAAAGGTCAAAGTTCAAAAAATCCGAAAAAATGATGAGAAAAGACGTTTCAGGAGGTTGAGAGGTCAAAATTCAGAAAACCCGAAAAAATGATGAGAAAAGACGTTTCAGGAGGTCAAAGGTCAAAGTTCAAAAAATAAAAATAAATGATGAGAAAAGACGTTTCAGAAGGTCAAAGGTCAAAGTTCAATAAAATAAAAAATAAAAAAATCCGAAAAAATGATGAGAAAAGACGTTTCAGAAGGTCAAAGGTCAAAGTTCAAAAAATCCGAAAAAATGATGAGAAAAGACGTTTCAGAAGGTCAAATATCAAAAAATAAAAAAAAATGATGAGAAAAGACGTTTCAGGAGGTCAAAGGTCAAAAAATAAAAATAAAATGATGAGAAAAGACGTTTCAGGTGGTCAAAGGTCAAAGTTCAAAAAATAAAAAAAAATTATGAGAAAAGACGTTTCAGGAGGTCAAATATAAAAAAATCCGAAAAAATGATGAGAAAAGACGTTTCACGAGGTCAAAGGTCAAAATTCAAAAAATCAAAAAAAAAATGATGAGAAAAGACGTTTCAGAAGGTTAAAAGTCAAAGTTCAAAAAATCCGAAAAAATGATGAGAAAAGACGTTTCAGGAGGTTGAGAGGTCAAAATTCAGAAAACCCGAAAAAATGATGAGAAAAGACGTTTCAGGAGGTCAAAGGTCAAAGTTCAAAAAATAAAAATAAATGATGAGAAAAGACGTTTCAGAAGGTCAAAGGTCAAAGTTCAATAAAATAAAAAATAAAATAAAAAAATCCGAAAAAAATGATGAGAAAAGACGTTTCAGAAGGTCAAAGGTCAAAGTTCAATAAAATAAAAAATAAAATAAAAAAATCCGAAAAATGATGAGAAAAGACGTTTCAGAAGGTCAAAGGTCAAAGTTCAAAAAATCCGAAAAAATGATGAAAAAAGACTTTCAGGAGGTGGAGAGGTCCAAAATCCAAAAATCCGAAAAAATGATGAGAAAAGGACGTTTCAGAAGGTCAAAGGTCAAAGTTCAAAAAATAAAAAAAAAATGATGACAAAAGACGTTTCAGGAGGTCAAATATCAAAAAATCCGAAAAAATGATGAGAAAAGACTTTCAGGAGGTGGAGAGGTCCAAAATCAAAAAAATCCGAAAAAATGATGAGAAAAGACGTTTCAGAAGGTCAAAGGTCAAAGTTCAAAAAATAAAAAATATGATGAGAAAAGATCTCACGAGGTCAAAGATCAAAGTTCAAAAAATCAAAAAAAATGATGACAAAAGACGTTTCACGAGGTCAAAGGTCAAAGTTCAAAAAATCCATTTCTTGTTGAATGCTTGAAAAATGAAGAAAATAAAGGAAATAATGCAATGTTTTGAATGTTTCTTGTTGAATGCGATGAAAAATGAAGAAAATGCAAGGAAATAATGCAATTTTTTTATGTTTCTTGTTGAATGCGATAAAAAATGAAGAAAATAAACTAAATCAATGCAAATGTTTTTAATGTTTCTTGTTGAATGCGGTGAAAAATGAAGAAAATAAAGGAAATAATGATGCGATGCGACTCAGTTGAAAAATTTTGTTTTTTATCGACGCCTTAGCCCACTCGCCCATCTCGGCCCATTCTCTTATTTCGGATTCAAAACGACATCACAACTCTCAATTGAATTTTTATTTTTTTATCCACGCCTTAGCCCACTCGCCTATCTCGGCCCATTCTCTTCTTTCGGATTCGAAACGACAATTCAACTCTCAGTTGAAAATTTTTTTTTATCGACGCCTTAGCCCACTCGCCCATCTCGGCCCATTCTCTTGTTTCGGATTCAAAACGCCATCGCAACTCTCAGTTGAAATTTTTTTTTGATCGACGCCATAGCCAACTCGCCCATCTCGGCCCATTCTCTTATTTCTCTTATGACGGAAAAATGATGAGAAAAGACGTTTCAGGAGGTTGAGAGGTCAAAGTTCAAAAAATAAAAAAAAATGATGAGAAAAGACGTTTCAGAAGGTCAAAGGTCAAAGTTCAAAAAATCCGAAAAAATGATGAGAAAAGACTTTCAGGAGGTGGAGAGGTCCAAAATCAAAAAATCCGAAAAAATGATGAGAAAAGACGTTTCAGAAGGTCAAATATCAAAAAATAAAAAAAAAATGTTGAGAAAAGACGTTTCAGGAGGTCAAAGGTCAAAAAATAAAAATAAAATGATGAGAAAAGACGTTTCAGGTGGTCAAAGGTCCAAAGTTCAAAAAATAAAAAAAAATTATGAGAAAAGACGTTTCAGGAGGTCAAATATCAAAAAATCCGAAAAAATGATGAGAAAAGACTTTCAGGAGGTGGAGAGGTCCAAAATCAAAAAATCCGAAAAAATGATGAGAAAAGACGTTTCACGAGGTCAAAGGTCAAAATTCAAAAAATCAAAAAAAAATGATGAGAAAAGACGTTTCAGAAGGTCAAAGGTCAAAGTTCAAAAAATCCGAAAAAATGATGAGAAAAGACGTTTCAGGAGGTTGAAAGGTCAAAATTCAGAAAACCCGAAAAAATGATGAGAAAAGACGTTTCAGGAGGTTCAAAAAATAAAAATAAATGATGAGAAAAGACGTTTCAGAAGTTCAAAGGTCAAAGTTCAATAAAATAAAAAATAAAATAAAAAAATGCGAAAAAATGATGAGAAAAGACGTTTCAGAAGGTCAAAGGTCAAAGTTCAAAAAAGCCGAAAAAATGATGAGAAAAGACTTTCAGGAGGTGGAGAGGTCCAAAATAAAAAAATCCGAAAAAATGATGAGAAAAGACGTTTCAGAAGGTCAAAGGTCAAAAAATCCGAAAAAATGATGAGAAAAGACGTTTCAGAAGGTCAAAGGTCAAAGTTCAATAAAATAAAAAATAAAATAAAAAAATGCGAAAAAATGATGAGAAAAGACGTTTCAGAAGGTCAAAGGTCAAAGTTCAAAAAATCCGAAAAAATGATGAGAAAAGACGTTTCAGGAGGTCAAATATCAAAAAATCCGAAAAAATGATGAGAAAAGACTTTCAGGAGGTGGAGAGGTCCAAAATCAAAAAATCCGAAAAAATGATGAGAAAAGACGTTTTCACGAGGTCAAAGGTCAAAGTTCAAAAAATCAAAAAAAAATGATGAGAAAAGACGTTTCAGAAGGTCAAAGGTCAAAGTTCAAAAAATCCGAAAAAATGATGAGAAAAGACGTTTCAGGAGGTCAAAGGTCAAAGTTCAATAAAATAAAAAATAAAATAAAAAAATCCGAAAAAATGATGAGAAAAGACGTTTCAGAAGGTCAAAGGTCAAAGTTCAAAAAATCCGAAAAAATGATGAAAAAAGACTTTCAGGAGGTGGAGAGGGTCCAAAATCAAAAAATCCGAAAAAATGATGAGAAAAGACGTTTCAGGAGGTCAAAGGTCAAAAAATCAAAAAAAATGATGAGAAAAGACGTTTCAGGTGGTCAAAGGTCAAAGTTCAAAAAATAAAAAATAAAATGATGAGAAAAGTTGTTTCAGGAGGTCAAAGGTCAAAAAATCAAAAAAAATGATGAGAAAAGACGTTTCAGAAGGTCAAAGGTCAAAGTTCAAAAAATCCGAAAAATTGATGAGAAAAGACTTTCAGGAGGTGGAGAGGTCCAAAATCAAAAAATCCGAAAAAATGATGAGAAAAGACGTTTCAGAAGGTCAAATATCAAAAAATAAAACAAAATGATGAGAAAAGACGTTTCAGGAGGTCAAATATCAAAAAATCCGAAAAAATGATGAGAAAAGACTTTCAGGAGATGGAGAGGTCCAAAATAAAAAAATCCGAAAAAATGATGAGAAAAGACGTTTCAGAAGGTCAAAGGTCAAAGTTCAAAAAATCCGAAAAATTGATGAGAAAAGACGTTTCAGAAGGTCAAAGGTCAAAGTTCAAAAAATCCGAAAAAATGATGAGAAAAGACGTTTCAGGAGGTCAAATATCAAAAAATCCGAAAAAATGATGAGAAAAGACTTTCAGGAGGTGGAGAGGTCCAAAATCAAAAAATCCGAAAAAATGATGAGAAAAGACGTTTCACGAGGTCAAAGGTCAAAGTTCAAAAAATAAAAAAAAAATGATGAGAAAAGACGTTTCAGAAGGTCAAAGGTCAAAGTTCAAAAAATCCGAAAAAATGATAAGAAAAGACGTTTCAGGAGGTTGAGAGGTCAAAATTCAGAAAACCCGAAAAAATGATGAGAAAAGACGTTTCAGGAGGTCAAAGGTCAAAGTTCAAAAAATAAAAATAAATGATGAGAAAAGACGTTTCAGAAGGTCAAAGGTCAAAGTTCAATAAAATAAAAAATAAAATCAAAAAATCCGAAAAAATGATGAGAAAAGACGTTTCAGAAGGTCAAAGGTCAAAAAATAAAAAAAAAATGATGAGAAAAGACGTTTCAGGTGGTCAAAGGTCAAAGTTCAAAAAATAAAAAAAAAAATGATGAGAAAAGACTTTCAGGAGGTGGAGAGGTCCAAAATCCAAAAATCCGAAAAAATGATGAGAAAAGACGTTTCAGAAGGTCAAAGGTCAAAGTTCAAAAAATCCGAAAAAATGATGAGAAAAGACTTTCAGGAGGTGGAGAGGTCCAAAATCAAAAAATCCGAAAAAATGATGAGAAAAGACGTTTCAGGAGGTTGAGAGGTCAAAATTCAGAAAACCCGAAAAAATGATGAGAAAAGACGTTTCAGGAGGTCAAAGGTCAAAGTTCAAAAAATAAAAATAAATGATGAGAAAAGACGTTTCAGAAGGTCAAAGGTCAAAGTTCAATAAAATAAAAAATAAAATAAAAAAATCCGAAAAAATGATGAGAAAAACCGTTTCAGAAGGTCAAAGGTCAAAGTTCAAAAAATCCGAAAAAATGATGAGAAAAGACGTTTCAGAAGGTCAAATATCAAAAAATAAAAAAAAATGATGAGAAAAGACGTTTCAGGAGGTCAAAGGTCAAAAAATAAAAATAAAATGATGAGAAAAGACGTTTCAGGTGGTCAAAGGTCAAAGTTCAAAAAATAAAAAAAAAATTATGAGAAAAGACGTTTCAGGAGGTCAAATATCAAAAAATCCGAAAAAATGATGAGAAAAGACGTTTCACGAGGTCAAAGGTCAAAATTCAAAAAATCAAAAAAAAATGATGAGAAAAGACGTTTCAGAAGGTCAAATATCAAAAAATAAAAAAAATTGATGAGAAAAGACTTTCAGGAGGTGGAGAGGTCCAAAATCAAAAAATCCGAAAAAATGATGAGAAAAGACGTTTCAGAAGGTCAAATATCAAAAAATAAAACAAAATGATGAGAAAAGACGTTTCAGGAGGTCAAATATCAAAAAATCCGAAAAAATGATGAGAAAAGACTTTCAGGAGATGGAGAGGTCCAAAATAAAAAAATCCGAAAAAATGATGAGAAAAGACGTTTCAGAAGGTCAAAGGTCAAAGTTCAAAAAATCCGAAAAATTGATGAGAAAAGACGTTTCAGAAGGTCAAAGGTCAAAGTTCAAAAAATCCGAAAAAATGATGAGAAAAGACGTTTCAGGAGGTCAAATATCAAAAAATCCGAAAAAATGATGAGAAAAGACTTTCAGGAGGTGGAGAGGTCCAAAATCAAAAAATCCGAAAAAATGATGAGAAAAGACGTTTCACGAGGTCAAAGGTCAAAGTTCAAAAAATAAAAAAAAAATGATGAGAAAAGACGTTTCAGAAGGTCAAAGGTCAAAGTTCAAAAAATCCGAAAAAATGATAAGAAAAGACGTTTCAGGAGGTTGAGAGGTCAAAATTCAGAAAACCCGAAAAAATGATGAGAAAAGACGTTTCAGGAGGTCAAAGGTCAAAGTTCAAAAAATAAAAATAAATGATGAGAAAAGACGTTTCAGAAGGTCAAAGGTCAAAGTTCAATAAAATAAAAAATAAAATCAAAAAATCCGAAAAAATGATGAGAAAAGACGTTTCAGAAGGTCAAAGGTCAAAAAATAAAAAAAAAAATGATGAGAAAAGACGTTTCAGGTGGTCAAAGGTCAAAGTTCAAAAAATAAAAAAAAAAATGATGAGAAAAGACTTTCAGGAGGTGGAGAGGTCCAAAATCCAAAAATCCGAAAAAATGATGAGAAAAGACGTTTCAGAAGGTCAAAGGTCAAAGTTCAAAAAATCCGAAAAAATGATGAGAAAAGACTTTCAGGAGGTGGAGAGGTCCAAAATCAAAAAATCCGAAAAAATGATGAGAAAAGACGTTTCAGGAGGTTGAGAGGTCAAAATTCAGAAAACCCGAAAAAATGATGAGAAAAGACGTTTCAGGAGGTCAAAGGTCAAAGTTCAAAAAATAAAAATAAATGATGAGAAAAGACGTTTCAGAAGGTCAAAGGTCAAAGTTCAATAAAATAAAAAATAAAATAAAAAAATCCGAAAAAATGATGAGAAAAACCGTTTCAGAAGGTCAAAGGTCAAAGTTCAAAAAATCCGAAAAAATGATGAGAAAAGACGTTTCAGAAGGTCAAATATCAAAAAATAAAAAAAAATGATGAGAAAAGACGTTTCAGGAGGTCAAAGGTCAAAAAATAAAAATAAAATGATGAGAAAAGACGTTTCAGGTGGTCAAAGGTCAAAGTTCAAAAAATAAAAAAAAAATTATGAGAAAAGACGTTTCAGGAGGTCAAATATAAAAAAAATCCGAAAAAATGATGAGAAAAGACGTTTCACGAGGTCAAAGGTCAAAATTCAAAAAATCAAAAAAAAATGATGAGAAAAGACGTTTCAGAAGGTCAAAGGTCAAAGTTCAAAAAATCCGAAAAAATGATGAGAAAAGACGTTTCAGGAGGTTGAGAGGTCAAAATTCAGAAAACCCGAAAAAATGATGAGAAAAGACGTTTCAGGAGGTCAAAGTTCAAAAAATATAATATATATAAATATATAGATAAATGATGAGAAAAGACGTTTCAGAAGGTCAAAGGTCAAAGTTCAATAAAATAAAAAATAAAATAAAAAAATCCGAAAAAATGATGAGAAAAGACGTTTCAGAAGGTCAAAGGTCAAAGTTCAATAAAATAAAAAATAAAATAAAAAAATCCGAAAAAATGATGAGAAAAGACGTTTCAGAAGGTCAAAGGTCAAAGTTCAAAAAATCCGAAAAAATGATGAAAAAAGACTTTCAGGAGGTGGAGAGGTCCAAAATCCAAAAATCCGAAAAAATGATGAGAAAAGACGTTTCAGAAGGTCAAAGGTCAAAGTTCAAAAAATAAAAAAAAAATGATGACAAAAGACGTTTCAGGAGGTCAAATATCAAAAAATCCGAAAAAATGATGAGAAAAGACTTTCAGGAGGTGGAGAGGTCCAAAATCAAAAAATCCGAAAAAATGATGAGAAAAGACGTTTCAGAAGGTCAAAGGTCAAAGTTCAAAAAATAAAAAATATGATGAGAAAAGATCTCACGAGGTCAAAGATCAAAGTTCAAAAAATCAAAAAAAATGATGACAAAAGACGTTTCACGAGGTCAAAGGTCAAAGTTCAAAAAATCCATTTCTTGTTGAATGCTTTGAAAAATGAAGAAAATAAAGGAAATAATGCAATGTTTTGAATGTTTCTTGTTGAATGCGATGAAAAATGAAGAAAATGCAAGGAAATAATGCAATTTTTTTATGTTTCTTGTTGAATGCGATAAAAAATGAAGAAAATAAACTAAATAATGCAATGTTTTTAATGTTTCTTGTTGAATGCGGTGAAAAATGAAGAAAATAAAGGAAATAATGATGCGATGCGACTCAGTTGAAAAATTTTGTTTTTTATCGACGCCTTAGCCCACTCGCCCATCTCGGCCCATTCTCTTATTTCGGATTCAAAACGACATCACAACTCTCAATTGAATTTTTATTTTTTTATCCACGCCTTAGCCCACTCGCCTATCTCGGCCCATTCTCTTCTTTCGGATTCGAAACGACAATTCAACTCTCAGTTGAAAATTTTTTTTTATCGACGCCTTAGCCCACTCGCCCATCTCGGCCCATTCTCTTGTTTCGGATTCAAAACGCCATCGCAACTCTCAGTTGAAATTTTTTTTTGATCGACGCCATAGCCAACTCGCCCATCTCGGCCCATTCTCTTATTTCTCTTATGACGGAAAAATGATGAGAAAAGACGTTTCAGGAGGTTGAGAGGTCAAAGTTCAAAAAATAAAAAAAAATGATGAGAAAAGACGTTTCAGAAGGTCAAAGGTCAAAGTTCAAAAAATCCGAAAAAATGATGAGAAAAGACTTTCAGGAGGTGGAGAGGTCCAAAATCAAAAAATCCGAAAAAATGATGAGAAAAGACGTTTCAGAAGGTCAAATATCAAAAAATAAAAAAAAAATGTTGAGAAAAGACGTTTCAGGAGGTCAAAGGTCAAAAAATAAAAATAAAATGATGAGAAAAGACGTTTCAGGTGGTCAAAGGTCAAAGTTCAAAAAATAAAAAAAAATTATGAGAAAAGACGTTTCAGGAGGTCAAATATCAAAAAATCCGAAAAAATGATGAGAAAAGACTTTCAGGAGGTGGAGAGGTCCAAAATCAAAAAATCCGAAAAAATGATGAGAAAAGACGTTTCACGAGGTCAAAGGTCAAAATTCAAAAAATCAAAAAAAAATGATGAGAAAAGACGTTTCAGAAGGTCAAAGGTCAAAGTTCAAAAAATCCGAAAAAATGATGAGAAAAGACGTTTCAGGAGGTTGAAAGGTCAAAATTCAGAAAACCCGAAAAAATGATGAGAAAAGACGTTTCAGGAGGTTCAAAAAATAAAAATAAATGATGAGAAAAGACGTTTCAGAAGTTCAAAGGTCAAAGTTCAATAAAATAAAAAATAAAATAAAAAAATGCGAAAAAATGATGAGAAAAGACGTTTCAGAAGGTCAAAGGTCAAAGTTCAAAAAATCCGAAAAAATGATGAAAAAAGACTTTCAGGAGGTGGAGAGGTCCAAAATAAAAAAATCCGAAAAAATGATGAGAAAAGACGTTTCAGAAGGTCAAAGGTCAAAAAATCCGAAAAAATGATGAGAAAAGACGTTTCAGAAGGTCAAAGGTCAAAGTTCAATAAAATAAAAAATAAAATAAAAAAATGCGAAAAAATGATGAGAAAAGACGTTTCAGAAGGTCAAAGGTCAAAGTTCAAAAAATCCGAAAAAATGATGAGAAAAGACGTTTCAGGAGGTCAAATATCAAAAAATCCGAAAAAATGATGAGAAAAGACTTTCAGGAGGTGGAGAGGTCCAAAATCAAAAAATCCGAAAAAATGATGAGAAAAGACGTTTCACGAGGTCAAAGGTCAAAGTTCAAAAAATCAAAAAAAAATGATGAGAAAAGACGTTTCAGAAGGTCAAAGGTCAAAGTTCAAAAAATCCGAAAAAATGATAAGAAAAGACGTTTCAGGAGGTTGAGAGGTCAAAATTCAGAAAACCCGAAAAAATGATGAGAAAAGACGTTTCAGGAGGTCAAAGGTCAAAGTTCAAAAAATAAAAATAAATGATGAGAAAAGACGTTTCAGAAGGTCAAAGGTCAAAGTTCAATAAAATAAAAAATAAAATAAAAAAATCCGAAAAAATGATGAGAAAAGACGTTTCAGAAGGTCAAAGGTCAAAGTTCAAAAAATCCGAAAAAATGATGAAAAAAGACTTTCAGGAGGTGGAGAGGTCCAAAATCAAAAAATCCGAAAAAATGATGAGAAAAGACGTTTCAGGAGGTCAAAGGTCAAAAAATCAAAAAAAATGATGAGAAAAGACGTTTCAGGTGGTCAAAGGTCAAAGTTCAAAAAATAAAAAATAAAATGATGAGAAAAGTTGTTTCAGGAGGTCAAAGGTCAAAAAATCAAAAAAAATGATGAGAAAAGACGTTTCAGAAGGTCAAAGGTCAAAGTTCAAAAAATCCGAAAAATTGATGAGAAAAGACTTTCAGGAGGTGGAGAGGTCCAAAATCAAAAAATCCGAAAAAATGATGAGAAAAGACGTTTCAGAAGGTCAAATATCAAAAAATAAAACAAAATGATGAGAAAAGACGTTTCAGGAGGTCAAATATCAAAAAATCCGAAAAAATGATGAGAAAAGACTTTCAGGAGATGGAGAGGTCCAAAATAAAAAAATCCGAAAAAATGATGAGAAAAGACGTTTCAGAAGGTCAAAGGTCAAAGTTCAAAAAATCCGAAAAATTGATGAGAAAAGACGTTTCAGAAGGTCAAAGGTCAAAGTTCAAAAAATCCGAAAAAATGATGAGAAAAGACGTTTCAGGAGGTCAAATATCAAAAAATCCGAAAAAATGATGAGAAAAGACTTTCAGGAGGTGGAGAGGTCCAAAATCAAAAAATCCGAAAAAATGATGAGAAAAGACGTTTCACGAGGTCAAAGGTCAAAGTTCAAAAAATCAAAAAAAAATGATGAGAAAAGACGTTTCAGAAGGTCAAAGGTCAAAGTTCAAAAAATCCGAAAAAATGATAAGAAAAGACGTTTCAGGAGGTTGAGAGGTCAAAATTCAGAAAACCCGAAAAAATGATGAGAAAAGACGTTTCAGGAGGTCAAAGGTCAAAGTTCAAAAAATAAAAATAAATGATGAGAAAAGACGTTTCAGAAGGTCAAAGGTCAAAGTTCAATAAAATAAAAAATAAAATCAAAAAATCCGAAAAAATGATGAGAAAAGACGTTTCAGAAGGTCAAAGGTCAAAAAATAAAAAAAAAATGATGAGAAAAGACGTTTCAGGTGGTCAAAGGTCAAAGTTCAAAAAATAAAAAAAAAAATGATGAGAAAAGACTTTCAGGAGGTGGAGAGGTCCAAAATCCAAAAATCCGAAAAAATGATGAGAAAAGACGTTTCAGAAGGTCAAAGGTCAAAGTTCAAAAAATCCGAAAAAATGATGAGAAAAGACTTTCAGGAGGTGGAGAGGTCCAAAATCAAAAAATCCGAAAAAATGATGAGAAAAGACGTTTCAGGAGGTTGAGAGGTCAAAATTCAGAAAACCCGAAAAAATGATGAGAAAAGACGTTTCAGGAGGTCAAAGGTCAAAGTTCAAAAAATAAAAATAAATGATGAGAAAAGACGTTTCAGAAGGTCAAAGGTCAAAGTTCAATAAAATAAAAAATAAAATAAAAAAATCCGAAAAAATGATGAGAAAAACCGTTTCAGAAGGTCAAAGGTCAAAGTTCAAAAAATCCGAAAAAATGATGAGAAAAGACGTTTCAGAAGGTCAAATATCAAAAAATAAAAAAAAATGATGAGAAAAGACGTTTCAGGAGGTCAAAGGTCAAAAAATAAAAATAAAATGATGAGAAAAGACGTTTCAGGTGGTCAAAGGTCAAAGTTCAAAAAATAAAAAAAAAATTATGAGAAAAGACGTTTCAGGAGGTCAAATATCAAAAAATCCGAAAAAATGATGAGAAAAGACGTTTCACGAGGTCAAAGGTCAAAATTCAAAAAATCAAAAAAAAATGATGAGAAAAGACGTTTCAGAAGGTCAAAGGTCAAAGTTCAAAAAATCCGAAAAAATGATGAGAAAAGACGTTTCAGGAGGTTGAGAGGTCAAAATTCAGAAAACCCGAAAAAATGATGAGAAAAGACGTTTCAGGAGGTCAAAGTTCAAAAAATATAATATATATAAATATATAGATAAATGATGAGAAAAGACGTTTCAGAAGGTCAAAGGTCAAAGTTCAATAAAATAAAAAATAAAATAAAAAAATCCGAAAAAATGATGAGAAAAGACGTTTCAGAAGGTCAAAGGTCAAAGTTCAATAAAATAAAAAATAAAATAAAAAAATCCGAAAAAATGATGAGAAAAGACATTTCAGAAGGTCAAAGGTCAAAGTTCAAAAAATCCGAAAAAATGATGAAAAAAGACTTTCAGGAGGTGGAGAGGTCCAAAATCCAAAAATCCGAAAAAATGATGAGAAAAGACGTTTCAGAAGGTCAAAGGTCAAAGTTCAAAAAATAAAAAAAAAATGATGACAAAAGACGTTTCAGGAGGTCAAATATCAAAAAATCCGAAAAAATGATGAGAAAAGACTTTCAGGAGGTGGAGAGGTCCAAAATCAAAAAATCCGAAAAAATGATGAGAAAAGACGTTTCAGAAGGTCAAAGGTCAAAGTTCAAAAAATAAAAAATATGATGAGAAAAGATCTCACGAGGTCAAAGATCAAAGTTCAAAAAATCAAAAAAAATGATGACAAAAGACGTTTCACGAGGTCAAAGGTCAAAGTTCAAAAAATCCATTTCTTGTTGAATGCTTTGAAAAATGAAGAAAATAAAGGAAATAATGCAATGTTTTGAATGTTTCTTGTTGAATGCGATGAAAAATGAAGAAAATGCAAGGAAATAATGCAATTTTTTTATGTTTCTTGTTGAATGCGATAAAAAATGAAGAAAATAAACTAAATAATGCAATGTTTTTAATGTTTCTTGTTGAATGCGGTGAAAAATGAAGAAAATAAAGGAAATAATGATGCGATGCGACTCAGTTGAAAAATTTTGTTTTTTATCGACGCCTTAGCCCACTCGCCCATCTCGGCCCATTCTCTTATTTCGGATTCAAAACGACATCACAACTCTCAATTGAATTTTTATTTTTTTATCCACGCCTTAGCCCACTCGCCTATCTCGGCCCATTCTCTTCTTTCGGATTCGAAACGACAATTCAACTCTCAGTTGAAAATTTTTTTTTATCGACGCCTTAGCCCACTCGCCCATCTCGGCCCATTCTCTTGTTTCGGATTCAAAACGCCATCGCAACTCTCAGTTGAAATTTTTTTTTGATCGACGCCATAGCCAACTCGCCCATCTCGGCCCATTCTCTTATTTCTCTTATGACGGAAAAATGATGAGAAAAGACGTTTCAGGAGGTTGAGAGGTCAAAGTTCAAAAAATAAAAAAAAATGATGAGAAAAGACGTTTCAGAAGGTCAAAGGTCAAAGTTCAAAAAATCCGAAAAAATGATGAGAAAAGACTTTCAGGAGGTGGAGAGGTCCAAAATCAAAAAATCCGAAAAAATGATGAGAAAAGACGTTTCAGAAGGTCAAATATCAAAAAATAAAAAAAAAATGTTGAGAAAAGACGTTTCAGGAGGTCAAAGGTCAAAAAATAAAAATAAAATGATGAGAAAAGACGTTTCAGGTGGTCAAAGGTCAAAGTTCAAAAAATAAAAAAAAATTATGAGAAAAGACGTTTCAGGAGGTCAAATATCAAAAAATCCGAAAAAATGATGAGAAAAGACTTTCAGGAGGTGGAGAGGTCCAAAATCAAAAAATCCGAAAAAATGATGAGAAAAGACGTTTCACGAGGTCAAAGGTCAAAATTCAAAAAATCAAAAAAAAATGATGAGAAAAGACGTTTCAGAAGGTCAAAGGTCAAAGTTCAAAAAATCCGAAAAAATGATGAGAAAAGACGTTTCAGGAGGTTGAAAGGTCAAAATTCAGAAAACCCGAAAAAATGATGAGAAAAGACGTTTCAGGAGGTTCAAAAAATAAAAATAAATGATGAGAAAAGACGTTTCAGAAGTTCAAAGGTCAAAGTTCAATAAAATAAAAAATAAAATAAAAAAATGCGAAAAAATGATGAGAAAAGACGTTTCAGAAGGTCAAAGGTCAAAGTTCAAAAAATCCGAAAAAATGATGAAAAAAGACTTTCAGGAGGTGGAGAGGTCCAAAATAAAAAAATCCGAAAAAATGATGAGAAAAGACGTTTCAGAAGGTCAAAGGTCAAAAAATCCGAAAAAATGATGAGAAAAGACGTTTCAGAAGGTCAAAGGTCAAAGTTCAATAAAATAAAAAATAAAATAAAAAAATGCGAAAAAATGATGAGAAAAGACGTTTCAGAAGGTCAAAGGTCAAAGTTCAAAAAATCCGAAAAAATGATGAGAAAAGACGTTTCAGGAGGTCAAATATCAAAAAATCCGAAAAAATGATGAGAAAAGACTTTCAGGAGGTGGAGAGGTCCAAAATCAAAAAATCCGAAAAAATGATGAGAAAAGACGTTTCACGAGGTCAAAGGTCAAAGTTCAAAAAATCAAAAAAAAATGATGAGAAAAGACGTTTCAGAAGGTCAAAGGTCAAAGTTCAAAAAATCCGAAAAAATGATAAGAAAAGACGTTTCAGGAGGTTGAGAGGTCAAAATTCAGAAAACCCGAAAAAATGATGAGAAAAGACGTTTCAGGAGGTCAAAGGTCAAAGTTCAAAAAATAAAAATAAATGATGAGAAAAGACGTTTCAGAAGGTCAAAGGTCAAAGTTCAATAAAATAAAAAATAAAATAAAAAAATCCGAAAAAATGATGAGAAAAGACGTTTCAGAAGGTCAAAGGTCAAAGTTCAAAAAATCCGAAAAAATGATGAAAAAAGACTTTCAGGAGGTGGAGAGGTCCAAAATCAAAAAATCCGAAAAAATGATGAGAAAAGACGTTTCAGGAGGTCAAAGGTCAAAAAATCAAAAAAAATGATGAGAAAAGACGTTTCAGGTGGTCAAAGGTCAAAGTTCAAAAAATAAAAAATAAAATGATGAGAAAAGTTGTTTCAGGAGGTCAAAGGTCAAAAAATCAAAAAAAATGATGAGAAAAGACGTTTCAGAAGGTCAAAGGTCAAAGTTCAAAAAATCCGAAAAATTGATGAGAAAAGACTTTCAGGAGGTGGAGAGGTCCAAAATCAAAAAATCCGAAAAAATGATGAGAAAAGACGTTTCAGAAGGTCAAATATCAAAAAATAAAACAAAATGATGAGAAAAGACGTTTCAGAAGGTCAAAGGTCAAAGTTCAAAAAATCCGAAAAATTGATGAGAAAAGACGTTTCAGAAGGTCAAAGGTCAAAGTTCAAAAAATCCGAAAAAATGATGAGAAAAGACGTTTCAGGAGGTCAAATATCAAAAAATCCGAAAAAATGATGAGAAAAGACTTTCAGGAGGTGGAGAGGTCCAAAATCAAAAAATCCGAAAAAATGATGAGAAAAGACGTTTCACGAGGTCAAAGGTCAAAGTTCAAAAAATCAAAAAAAAATGATGAGAAAAGACGTTTCAGAAGGTCAAAGGTCAAAGTTCAAAAAATCCGAAAAAATGATAAGAAAAGACGTTTCAGGAGGTTGAGAGGTCAAAATTCAGAAAACCCGAAAAAATGATGAGAAAAGACGTTTCAGGAGGTCAAAGGTCAAAGTTCAAAAAATAAAAATAAATGATGAGAAAAGACGTTTCAGAAGGTCAAAGGTCAAAGTTCAATAAAATAAAAAATAAAATCAAAAAATCCGAAAAAATGATGAGAAAAGACGTTTCAGAAGGTCAAAGGTCAAAAAATAAAAAAAAAATGATGAGAAAAGACGTTTCAGGTGGTCAAAGGTCAAAGTTCAAAAAATAAAAAAAAAAATGATGAGAAAAGACTTTCAGGAGGTGGAGAGGTCCAAAATCCAAAAATCCGAAAAAATGATGAGAAAAGACGTTTCAGAAGGTCAAAGGTCAAAGTTCAAAAAATCCGAAAAAATGATGAGAAAAGACTTTCAGGAGGTGGAGAGGTCCAAAATCAAAAAATCCGAAAAAATGATGAGAAAAGACGTTTCAGGAGGTTGAGAGGTCAAAATTCAGAAAACCCGAAAAAATGATGAGAAAAGACGTTTCAGGAGGTCAAAGGTCAAAGTTCAAAAAATAAAAATAAATGATGAGAAAAGACGTTTCAGAAGGTCAAAGGTCAAAGTTCAATAAAATAAAAAATAAAATAAAAAAATCCGAAAAAATGATGAGAAAAACCGTTTCAGAAGGTCAAAGGTCAAAGTTCAAAAAATCCGAAAAAATGATGAGAAAAGACGTTTCAGAAGGTCAAATATCAAAAAATAAAAAAAAATGATGAGAAAAGACGTTTCAGGAGGTCAAAGGTCAAAAAATAAAAATAAAATGATGAGAAAAGACGTTTCAGGTGGTCAAAGGTCAAAGTTCAAAAAATAAAAAAAAAATTATGAGAAAAGACGTTTCAGGAGGTCAAATATCAAAAAATCCGAAAAAATGATGAGAAAAGACGTTTCACGAGGTCAAAGGTCAAAATTCAAAAAATCAAAAAAAAATGATGAGAAAAGACGTTTCAGAAGGTCAAAGGTCAAAGTTCAAAAAATCCGAAAAAATGATGAGAAAAGACGTTTCAGGAGGTTGAGAGGTCAAAATTCAGAAAACCCGAAAAAATGATGAGAAAAGACGTTTCAGGAGGTCAAAGTTCAAAAAATATAATATATATAAATATATAGATAAATGATGAGAAAAGACGTTTCAGAAGGTCAAAGGTCAAAGTTCAAAAAATAAAAAAAAATTATGAGAAAAGACGTTTCAGGAGGTCAAATATCAAAAAATCCGAAAAAATGATGAGAAAAGACTTTCAGGAGGTGGAGAGGTCCAAAATCAAAAAATCCGAAAAAATGATGAGAAAAGACGTTTCACGAGGTCAAAGGTCAAAATTCAAAAAATCAAAAAAAAATGATGAGAAAAGACGTTTCAGAAGGTCAATGGTCAAAGTTCAAAAAATCCGAAAAAATGATGAGAAAAGACGTTTCAGGAGGTTGAAAGGTCAAAATTCAGAAAACCCGAAAAAATGATGAGAAAAGACGTTTCAGGAGGTTCAAAAAATAAAAATAAATGATGAGAAAAGACGTTTCAGAAGTTCAAAGGTCAAAGTTCAATAAAATAAAAAATAAAATAAAAAAATCCGAAAAAATGATGAGAAAAGACGTTTCAGAAGGTCAAAGGTCAAAGTTCAAAAAATCCGAAAAAATGATGAAAAAAGACTTTCAGGAGGTGGAGAGGTCCAAAATAAAAAAATCCGAAAAAATGATGAGAAAAGACGTTTCAGAAGGTCAAAGGTCAAAAAATCCGAAAAAATGATGAGAAAAGACGTTTCAGAAGGTCAAAGGTCAAAGTTCAAAAATAAAAAAAAAAATGATGAGAAAAGACGTTTCAGGTGGTCAAAGGTCAAAGTTCAAAAAATAAAAAAAAAAATGATGAGAAAAGTCGTTTCAGGAGGTCAAATATCAAAAAATAAAAATAAAATGATGAGAAAAGACGTTTCAGGTGGTCAAAGGTCAAAGTTCAAAAAATAAAAAAAAATGATGAGAAAAGACGTTTCAGAAGGTCAAATATCAAAAAATAAAAAAAAAATGATGAGAAAAGACGTTTCAGGAGGTCAAATATCAAAAAATCCGAAAAAATGATGAGAAAAGACGTTTCAGAAGGTCAAAGGTCAAAGTTCAAAAAATCCGAAAAAATGATGAGAAAAGACGTTTCACGAGGTCAAAGGTCAAAGTTCAAAAAATCAAAAAAAAATGATGAGAAAAGACGTTTCAGAAGGTCAAAGGTCAAAGTTCAAAAAATCCGAAAAAATGATGAGAAAAGACGTTTCAGGAGGTTGAGAGGTCAAAATTCAGAAAACCCGAAAAAATGATGAGAAAAGACGTTTCAGGAGGTCAAAGTTCAAAAAATAAAAATAAATGATGAGAAAAGACGTTTCAGAAGGTCAAAGGTCAAAGTTCAATAAAATAAAAAATAAAATCAAAAAATCCGAAAAAATGATGAGAAAAGACGTTTCAGAAGGTCAAAGGTCAAAAAATAAAAAAAAAATGATGAGAAAAGACGTTTCAGGTGGTCAAAGGTCAAAGTTCAAAAAATAAAAAAAAAAATGATGAGAAAAGTCGTTTCAGGAGGTCAAATATCAAAAAATCCGAAAAAATGATGAGAAAAGACTTTCAGGAGGTGGAGACGTCCAAAATCCAAAAATCCAAAAAAATGATGAGAAAAGACGTTTCAGAAGGTCAAAGGTCAAAGTTCAAAAAATCCGAAAAAATGATGAGAAAAGACTTTCAGGAGGTGGAGAGGTCCAAAATCAAAAAATCCGAAAAAATGATGAGAAAAGACGTTTCAGAAGGTTGAGAGGTCAAAATTCAGAAAACCCGAAAAAATGATGAGAAAAGACGTTTCAGGAGGTCAAAGGTCAAAGTTCAAAAAATAAAAATAAATGATGAGAAAAGACGTTTCAGAAGGTCAAAGGTCAAAGTTCAATAAAATAAAAAATAAAATAAAAAAATCCGAAAAAATGATGAGAAAAGACGTTTCAGGAGGTCAAAGGTCAAAAAATAAAAATAAAATGATTAGAAAAGACGTTTCAGGTGGTCAAAGGTCAAAGTTCAAAAAATAAAAAAAAATGATGAGAAAAGACGTTTCAGGAGGTCAAAGGTCAAAGTTCAAAAAATCCATTTCTTGTTGAATGCTTTGAAAAATGAAGAAAATAAAGGAAATAATGCAATTTTTTGAATGTTTCTTGTTAAATGCGATGAAAAATGAAGAAAATGCAAGGAAATAATGATGCGATGCGACTCAGTTGAAAAATTTTGTTTTTTATCGACGCCTTAGCCCACTCGCCCATCTCGGCCCATTCTCTTATTTCGGATTCGAAACGACATCACAACTCTCTATTGAAAATTTTTTTTTGTGATCGACGCCTTAGCCCACTCGCCCATCTCGGCCAATTCTCTTATTTCTCTTATGACGGAAAAATGATGAGAAAAGACGTTTTAGGATGTTGAGAGGTCAAAATTCAAAAAATCCGAAAAAATGATGAGAAAAGACGTTTCAGAAGGTCAAAGGTCAAAAAATCAAAAAAAAATGATGAGAAAAGACGTTTCAGGAGGTCAAAGGTCAAAAAATCAAAAAAATGATGAGAAAAGACGTTTCAGGAGGTCAAATATCAAAAAATCCGAAAAAATGATGAGAAAAGACGTTTCACGAGGTCAAAGGTCAAAATTCAAAAAATCAAAAAAAAATGATGAGAAAAGACGTTTCAGAAGGTCAAAGGTCAAAGTTAAAAAAATAAAAAAAAAATTATGAGAAAAGACGTTTCAGGAGGTCAAATATCAAAAAATCCGAAAAAATGATGAGAAAAGACGTTTCACGAGGTCAAAGGTCAAAATTCAAAAAATCAAAAAAAAATGATGAGAAAAGACGTTTCAGAAGGTCAAAGGTCAAAGTTAAAAAAATAAAAAAAAATTATGAGAAAAGACGTTTCAGGAGGTCAAATATCAAAAAAATCCGAAAAAATGATGAGAAAAGACGTTTCACGAGGTCAAAGGTCAAAATTCAAAAAATCAAAAAAAAATGATGAGAAAAGACGTTTCAGAAGGTCAAAGGTCAAAGTTCAAAAAATCCGAAAAAATGATGAGAAAAGACGTTTCAGGAGGTTGAGAGGTCAAAATTCAGAAAACCCGAAAAAATGATGAGAAAAGACGTTTCAGGAGGTCAAAGTTCAAAAAATATAATATATATAAATATATAGATAAATGATGAGAAAAGACGTTTCAGAAGGTCAAAGGTCAAAGTTCAAAAAATAAAAAAAAATTATGAGAAAAGACGTTTCAGGAGGTCAAATATCAAAAAATCCGAAAAAATGATGAGAAAAGACTTTCAGGAGGTGGAGAGGTCAAAATTCAAAAAATCAAAAAAAAATGATGAGAAAAGACGTTTCAGAAGGTCAATGGTCAAAGTTCAAAAAATCCGAAAAAATGATGAGAAAAGACGTTTCAGGAGGTTGAAAGGTCAAAATTCAGAAAACCCGAAAAAATGATGAGAAAAGACGTTTCAGGAGGTTCAAAAAATAAAAATAAATGATGAGAAAAGACGTTTCAGAAGTTCAAAGGTCAAAGTTCAATAAAATAAAAAATAAAATAAAAAAATCCGAAAAAATGATGAGAAAAGACGTTTCAGAAGGTCAAAGGTCAAAGTTCAAAAAATCCGAAAAAATGATGAAAAAAGACTTTCAGGAGGTGGAGAGGTCCAAAATAAAAAAAATCCGAAAAAATGATGAGAAAAGACGTTTCAGAAGGTCAAAGGTCAAAAAATCCGAAAAAAATGATGAGAAAAGACGTTTCAGAAGGTCAAAGGTCAAAGTTCAAAAAATAAAAAAAAAATGATGAGAAAAGACGTTTCAGGTGGTCAAAGGTCAAAGTTCAAAAAATAAAAAAAAAAATGATGAGAAAAGTCGTTTCAGGAGGTCAAATATCAAAAAATAAAAATAAAATGATGAGAAAAGACGTTTCAGGTGGTCAAAGGTCAAAGTTCAAAAAATAAAAAAAAATGATGAGAAAAGACGTTTCAGAAGGTCAAATATCAAAAAATAAAAAAAAATGATGAGAAAAGACGTTTCAGGAGGTCAAATATCAAAAAATCCGAAAAAATGATGAGAAAAGACGTTTCAGAAGGTCAAAGGTCAAAGTTCAAAAAATCCGAAAAAATGATGAGAAAAGACGTTTCACGAGGTCAAAGGTCAAAGTTCAAAAAATCAAAAAAAAATGATGAGAAAAGACGTTTCAGAAGGTCAAAGGTCAAAGTTCAAAAAATCCGAAAAAATGATGAGAAAAGACGTTTCAGGAGGTTGAGAGGTCAAAATTCAGAAACCCCGAAAAAATGATGAGAAAAGACGTTTCAGGAGGTCAAAGTTCAAAAAATAAAAATAAATGATGAGAAAAGACGTTTCAGAAGGTCAAAGGTCAAAGTTCAATAAAATAAAAAATAAAATCAAAAAAATCCGAAAAAATGATGAGAAAAGACGTTTCAGAAGGTCAAAGGTCAAAAAAATAAAAAAAAAATGATGAGAAAAGACGTTTCAGGTGGTCAAAGGTCAAAGTTCAAAAAATAAAAAAAAAAATGATGAGAAAAGTCGTTTCAGGAGGTCAAATATCAAAAAAATCCGAAAAAATGATGAGAAAAGACTTTCAGGAGGTGGAGACGTCCAAAATCCAAAAATCCAAAAAAATGATGAGAAAAGACGTTTCAGAAGGTCAAAGGTCAAAGTTCAAAAAATCCGAAAAAATGATGAGAAAAGACTTTCAGGAGGTGGAGAGGTCCAAAATCAAAAAATCCGAAAAAATGATGAGAAAAGACGTTTCAGAAGGTTGAGAGGTCAAAATTCAGAAAACCCGAAAAAATGATGAGAAAAGACGTTTCAGGAGGTCAAAGGTCAAAGTTCAAAAAATAAAAATAAATGATGAGAAAAGACGTTTCAGAAGGTCAAAGGTCAAAGTTCAATAAAATAAAAAATAAAATAAAAAAATCCGAAAAAATGATGAGAAAAGACGTTTCAGGAGGTCAAAGGTCAAAAAATAAAAATAAAATGATTAGAAAAGACGTTTCAGGTGGTCAAAGGTCAAAGTTCAAAAAATAAAAAAAAATGATGAGAAAAGACGTTTCAGGAGGTCAAAGGTCAAAGTTCAAAAAATCCATTTCTTGTTGAATGCTTTGAAAAATGAAGAAAATAAAGGAAATAATGCAATTTTTTGAATGTTTCTTGTTAAATGCGATGAAAAATGAAGAAAATGCAAGGAAATAATGATGCG